>NC_058520.1:217052956-217353179 GCF_904849725.1 Hordeum vulgare subsp. vulgare | reverse complement strand
ACTCGGTCAGGGAACCCGTAGTGGAGTCGGCATCGGAACCATGGACGTTGGATAGGTTGCAGAAAGTGCACGACATGTTGTTGCTAGAAAATGACGAGCCGGCCACATATGTAGAAGCGATGGTGAGCCCAGATTCCGAGGAATGCCTGGAGGCCATGAGAATCAAGTTAAAGTCCATGGATGACAATCAAATTTGGGACTTGGCTGGTCCGCCGCCTGGCGTAGTAGCCATATGTTCGAAATCAGTCTTTAAGAATAAAACCGATGTGGATGGAAACTTTCAGATCCACAAAGCTCGTCTTGTCACTAAAGGTTATGGACAAGTTCAAGGAATTGATTACGATGAGACCTACTCGTCATAGCATTGTTAAAGTCGATAAGGATCAAACTAGCTAGAGCTACATATTTCGATTATGAGATATGGTAGATAGATGTCAAAATGGCTTTCCCTCATAGAAATCTAAAAGGTGATGTATATATGATATAGCCCGAAGGTTTTGTCAATCCAACTAACGCTGGTAAAATGTGTAAGCTCAAGATATCCATTTATGGATTGAGGTAAGTAGCTCGGAGTTGGCACATTTGTTTCGATGAAGTCATTGTTGACCTTGGTTTCATGAAGAACGAAGAGGACTATTTTTTATACAAGAAGTCTAGTGGGAGCTCGGGAGTGTAAGTGCATCTAGTGCCCCTTGGTAATTTTGGTGTAATGAAGACTTATAGGTTAAGGGACTAATGAGTTTATGCGTGTACACATGCTCTATAAGTCGCTAAGGAGTTTGACTTATTCGAATAATAGCGATCCCTAAAAATGAATGTCTTCGACTGAAGACTTTGAAAGTAAGGAAATTGGTGTGTCCTTGAAGATATTGATGCGAGAACGTTGAAGCGTAAAGACTTATGCATATTTTCATTTCCTTCTTTTGAGACATAGGACCACCTTACTGTTAAAGGGGGTCGAGGTAGAACTGTGGAAAAGTTTCCAAGTGATGCTCATCTCAAAGCCTATGCATACCCAATGCTTTGAGTGAAGGCTTTGGAAATCTTTTACAGTTTAGTCAAATTCTTTAGTGAGAGAGACGAAGATCTTCTGGTCTTTCAGGAAATTGCTATAGCTAAGGAGTTAGGATTTCACCAGTTCGAATTACCTACAAGTGAGGAATATGAGCTACATGAGGACTTTCACACCTTGAATGTTTTGACCGTTGCTGCGCCGCGCGCCAGCTATCGCCAAACCTTATCCATATGATGGTCATATCATTGGGGCATTTATGTCAAATGATGTCGGGATTGCTCCCAGGCTATAAATAACCGCCCCCCATAAACGCTAGCTGGTTGGCTGCGCCGTGAGAGAAACTGGAACTTGTCATTTGAGAGCAACCATTCCTTAAAGACTTTGAGAGAAAATCATTAGTGAGGAAAAACACCAAACACCCAAACCAAAACCCCAAAACCCCAAAGTGTTTGAGCATTAGTGGAGAGATTGTTCCTATGTGGAGCCGGCGCTTGTTACCTTTGAAGACCGTGTATCTTCAAGACGATTAGGTGTCACTAGTCTAGAGCATCCAGCAGTAAATTCTGCATCCCCGGGTGACCGAGTTTGTGAGGGTTTGGAAGTCTGCTCTGAAGACTTACCACGAGTGTTGGTCAAGGATTGTGTGTCCTTTGGTTTAAATATCAATCCATCCAAACCAGACATACGATTGTCACAACATTTGGAACTGGGTCATCAAATCATGTTCTTCACCGTGTACCTAGTTCTATTTCCTCAACCCTTCTATTTCCTCATTTATGTGTTGATGATATTGGTTGTCACTATTTTAAGAATTTGAGTGGAGACTTCCACAAATTTTTCACTTCACTTGTTCTTCACCGGCGTATCCTGATCACGCTAGTTGTGCGAATCATACATTTCATTTCATCATGAAGACTACGTTTGAAACGATCAATATGGCCGAATAGAGGGGGTTGAATAGGCAACTCCCAAATTTTAATCTTTTCTTTTAACAAATTAAGTTTAGCAACAAATAGGTTTTCTATATATGCAACAAAGTGAGCAACCTATATGATGCTAACAACAACAATAGTAAACAAGAAGTAAATACAAGTGAAGGTAAGATATAACCACAGGTGGAACCGATGAAGACGAGCATGTGTTTCCGAAGTTCCTTCCTTTTGAGGGGAAGTACGTTTCTGTTGGAGCGGTGTGGAGGCACAATGCTCCCCAAGATTCCATTAAGGTCACCGTATTCTCCTCACACCCACATACGATGCGAGGCGTCGTGATTCCACTACTGGTGCCCTTGTAGGGGGCAACCGAACCTTTACAAACATTGTTGGGGCTCTCTCCACAATTTAATTGGAGGCTCCCAACGAAACCACAAAGCTTCACCATAATGGAATACGACTCCGAGGTGACATGTTCCGTCTAGGGTGCTCAAACACCCAAGAGTAACAAAATCCACACAAGAAAGTATGGGGAAATCAATTTTCCTCTGGTGGAAGTGTAGATCTACATCTCCTCCTTCATCCCTAGCAAGACAACAAGTTTGGGAATCTAGAGAGAGAAATCAGGCAAGAAAGCTTAGAGTGCCTCAATGGTGGAGAGAGAGATAGGTAAGAGTTAAGATAGAGGTCGAAGAACCACCCCTTTATATAGGTCCCCCACTTTCCAACCGTTACATCCATTTTACATGGCAGCGGTACAATCGGTAATGTGGGCAGTACAACCGGCAAACCACCGCCCAACCATGGGACCACAACAGAAACATGGTCGGTGGTTCCACCCCGGTGCAACTGCTCAACTCGAGCGCTAGACACGGCAAAGTCGCAAGCGGTATAACCACCTGGAACATCGGCAGTATCGGCCTATATAAAATAGCGGTACAATCCATCCATGTCTGCCAAACAACTAGAGCTCAACAGAACTGTGTCCGGTTGAAGCCCGGTGCCATGCCGGTTCAACCGTCCAGGGCTGCCACCCTAGGTCACCCAGCTGTGGGTTGTACAACCGCTCGGTGGAAGTGGTACAACCGATGGGGACCACTCAGTGGTAATACCCCTTGGGTATCACCCCTGGAGTGGTGGTTAGACCGGATGTGTGGAGAGGGCGGCGGGCCCGTCAAGACAGCGGTACAACCGGCAAGCATGGAAGGAAACAGGGGCCTCTCTCTCTTTGATGCGATGTAACGAGTTGGGTTCATAATAATGTCGGAGAGAATTGATTCACCCAAGAACTTCCAATGCGGATTCCCTCTGAATAGTACGGGATCCCTACGACCAAAGAGAATAAACACGTAGAGAACATTGTCTTCGATCTTTTCCGTTTGGAGGGATTACCTAACCGTCTTGTGTCTCACACATGATACCGGAATAACTTGACACCCTGTCAGATAACATAGTGAGGTGGCATCATCACCACAACACTTAAGGTAAGATAATTCCCTTACAATATCCCCCTTTTTGGTGGATGATGACAACAACATGATTTGCAATGATGGTCTCTAAAATAAAAGCGCACCTTCCCCTCGCATTGTTCCCCATATGAGACAAGTACATGAATTGGTGCTCCCCCTTGATTTCAGAGACTAGCCAATAGTTACACACACGAAATAACGTTAAGGAGGGATTGTACGAGATAATAAGTAGAGCTTAACGACAAGGGTAAGAATAAACTCAGTCTATACTGAAACACAAATAGTTTTCACATGTGATAGGTTCATGACCGATACAAAGCAAATAAGAGTTCTACTGGGAAGCAAAACGAAAGATGCGACGACAATCAAATCCCCCATGCAAATCCCGTCATAATATAGCTCTCTCCCCCTTTGGCATCCGGACACCAAAAATGAAAAGAGCGACACTAATGCCCCGGTGCTCAGTAGAGCTCCTCACATCCGGCAGTCTCCTCGGAATCACCACTAGCAGACCCATCATCATCATCATCACCAACATCACTAGCAGCAGCAGTAGCAGTAGAGGAGGAGGCAGCAGGTTGACCCGAGATCGCATAACGAGTCCAAGTGCTATGTGCATATATCCACTGCTCCTCATGAGTGATGGTCTTGTGAGAACCATTGGCGGCCTTAGGATGGAGAGCCCGCATAATCTGAATTGCTCTGTGTGTGGCAAGTTTCTCATTGACATGGGCTTCATAGAGCTTCTTCTGAACATGAATCTGGAGGCAGAAGGTCTTCTTTAAGTTTTGGAGAGCTTGGAGACCCAAGATGGCGTAGCTCCCGCAAGAAGCTCAAAATCATTGTCACTGTAAGTAGCAAAGACATCCTCATGGTCATCAGCGGGGAAGCGACGTGCAAGATGCTTCTTCTTCCGGAGTTGCTTAACCTCCTGCTCAATGAGGTTTTATGGAGAAGTGAGAGGCTCGCCAGGCCTACGAGCTGCCCACATAGAGTTTAGGAAATACATGATGAAAGGAGCATAGGTGGGGACCTTTCTGAAGAAGACCGTGGAGTACATCTCTTCCAGAGCCAACTTTAGTCCACATGACAACAAGAAGATCAACAAAGTATCCATGATTCTCATCTTGATTTCCAACCTTGGGCTGAAGAACATTCCGGAAAACATGGTGCAAAAAATCATAGACCTGTTGCATGTACTTAGAGGCTCCAAGAATCCCACGCCTGGGAATGTACAAGAGCGCTAACTTCACATTATCCATAGGAGTAGCACGATCATGAGGATGGATGCCGCCATTCCCAGTGAGGCCAGTATCATTATAACCAAGTGCATTACAAAAGGCATGCAACGGGACCTAGAAAAGCTCATCATAACACATGAAGGAAACGGTACGAGCTTCATTAGTGCCAAAGAGAACAATGGCATAGAATTGGTGAATGAGATGCACATCAAAGGGGTAGTTTATAGTCATGAGGTTGATCGAGTCAAACTCCTCACATAGTGCTAACGCCTCTCCACAGTAATCCATGTGGTTCTTCAGTGCTCAATTTCAATTGACCATTGCTTGGCAAACTTGTTCTTGTGATGGTCATGGAGCTCGTGTACCATCCGCTTTTGTAACTCATTCCGGAAGTGAGGGGTGATCCACCTAGGAGCAATGGGGACCTCATAAGATTTATGAAAACGAACCCGCTCCGAGTCAACTTGCTTCCAGGAGTGCACTAACATGACAGTTTTTTGCTTGGCGGCCGAGGACTTCTCACAGCAAGATGGCTTGGTAGGAATCACATCTTCCTCTTGCTTAGGGTCATTAATGAGCCTACACATGCGAGCTCATTTCTTTGACTTCTTCCGAGGAGCAGAACGAGAGCTAGAACCACCTACAGACACACACAAAAGAATACCATAAAAGATGAGAGGGTTGTACGCAAAAGTAGGAATAAATTAGGTCTGAAGAAGAGAAACAAGAATCTCTTGGGTAGGAATCAAAGAGTCCGGTTGAACCGTGTACCCAAGAGGTTGTACTGCAGTAGTGGTTGTACCTCTACTCTGGGACTGGTTCATCCAAATATGAGAAATATAACATTATTTATAGTTTCTAAGCATCACTACTAATTGGAAGTGCATATAGGATCTCATTCCTACAATAGTTTTGACTAGAAAACGCGGGAACCGAGCAATGCACTAACAAAGGAGGATTCAAAGGAAAGAATCAAAGAACAAGATAAAAATAGGGCATTACTAGCATCCATGGGATTAGATCGGGGGAGGAAAGGGAATCCACGGAAGAAATCCGAGAGTAGGCCGCAGATCCAGGGCGCCGGAGGCACTCTGGCACGGTGGTGATGGCGGTCGGTGGCTAGGGCACCAATGGGGAGTCGGGCACGAAAGGGAAAACTGAGTACCCCTTCGGCCCGGCCCTTCCTTTAGGTACCGGTTAACGCGACCGATTGTACTAGTCTACTGAGCGGTTGTACCGGTCCTGGAATAGGACAGGGGAATTAGCGGTTGAACCGCGTAACAACTCAGTTGTACCACTGGGGCAGGACAACATGGTGATTAGCGTTCTACCGCATGGACCATCGGTTGTACCACACGGCCATAGCTACCACCACAAAGATTTGAAAGCGTACAATTGGATGAGAGGGGTTTCGAGATGAGGAGTGCTTGGCATAGAGACTAGGCATAGTAGTATGGTGGGGTAAGCTCCAAGGTGAACAAGAAGAAACGCAAATAGACACACAATGAAGGATACCCACACCTAGGTCTTAAGCAAACTAGAAGAGCAAATAAGGACCAAAAAGACACATTTTTGAGAAACAACAAAGGCAAATAGATCACAAGGAGGGTGCGGTGTCCGAGGCCACCTATGTTTGAGTGGATTGGTATGGCTCCGCAAAGATTTGAACCTTGGGTCCATGACCAAACCTCGTCTTTGTGGCACACTTGCTATAAAAAATGGTGAATGTGAAAGATTGGATTGTTTTATGCATAATAGGAGGAGGGATAGTTGACTGAGAGAACTACACTCCCCCTAAATCCATGCGTACATCTAAACAAGATAATATTGTGAGAGTGGTGGGTGTGCCTTGTTTCAATTCAGATTGCTCAAATCAATGATATTTAGCTCATGCCTTAACTCGCGAAATCTTGGGCATTCAATGGCTTCGTGAAAATATCTACAAGTTGATCATTAGTATTTCATCTTGCAATGTAGAACCGGGTTATTGGAGATTGAGATAACACTTATACTAAAACAATAAAGAGGCACTTCGTCACATGTGACATTGTAATCCTTTAAATTTTTCTTCATCCAAAGGAACCGAGCACATCAACTTGCAGAAGCTACATTTCAGTCTCGATGGATGAGAGAGAAACACAATTTTGTTTCCGGGAAGACCAAATTACCAGAGAGCAACCAAAGAGTCGGCACCCTCTGGAAGTTAACTTCCTCTCCACGTGGTCTCCCGCCCAATCCGAGTCCGAATATCCTATGAGATCACATGAAGCACCTTTGGATACCATAAGCCAAAGTTTGGGGTATGAGCCAAATCTCAAAAGATTTGCTTGACCGCCACATAGTGGCTCTCCTTAGGTGCGTACTGAAATCATGCACAAATGCCCACACTCAACATAATATATCTACAAAGGTAAATCAAGGAGCCAATCATAGAGCGATATGCCTTTTGATCCACAACTTTACCATTGAGATTGAGATCAAGATGGCAGTTGAGAGGCATGGGAGTGTTTCCCTTGGCTGGTTTTAGATCATCCATCTTGAACCTCTTGAGCATGTCTTGAGTATATTTGGCTTGATTGATGAAGGTTCCTTGACTTCATTGCTTGACTTCGAATCCAAGGAAAAACTTCAACTCTCCTATCATAGACACCTAAAACTCTTTAGTCATTAGTGCGAAAAATTCTTCATTAAAAGCTTTGCTAGGAGATCCAAACATCATACCAACAACATATAGTTGGCATATGAAGAGTGGGGTCGATTTTCCCAACTTCAAACCCACGGTCATGTAATATCTCGGTAAGGACCTCATACCACACATGTGTGGCTTGTTTAAGGGCATAGAGTTCCTTATCGAGAACATAAACATGATTAGGGAACTTGGTATCCTCTAACCCAGGGGGTTTCTTGACATAAACCAACTCCTTAAGGGGAGCATTAGAAAATGCACTCTTCACATCCATTTTGTATAATTGCAAGTTATGATGAGAAGAAAATGCAAGGAAGATGCGAATAAATTCAATGCGAGCAACATGAGCAATGGTTTCACCATAGTCGAGTCCTCGACTTGGGAATAGCCTTATGCTACCAGTCATGCCTTGTTACGAGTGACGACACCGTTCGCATCTTGCTTGTTCTTAAAGATCCACTTTGTCCCAATGACATCGTGGTTCTCCTTCGATCTTGGCACCAATCGCCACACTTTGTTGCGCTCGAAGTTGTTGAGTTCTTCATGCATGGATTCAACCCAATCCATGTCTTCGAGAGCCTCTTGTACCTTTAGGATTTCAATGCAAGAAAAAACCGAATGATGGGCACTAAAGTTTGTTAATTCACGAAAAGTGGTTACCCCTCTCTTTAAGCTCTTGTAGACATTCTCAAGTACATGAGAATAGTTTATGATCTTTTTAGCATTCTTGGCTACATGTCTTTCTCGAATATCCTTAGGGGGTAAGTTGAGGAGCCTTTTTGAGAACTTTCTGACCTTTGCGAGCTTGCACTTCATCTTGAGCTTGGTCTTGATCTTGATCTTGAACTTGGTCTTGATCTTAAGATTGCTCTTGATCTTGAGCATCCTTGGAGGGATGATTTTGATCAAGGACATCACTTGGAGAAGCACCATCGTAAGGTTGATCTTCTCCTTGATCAATATCACACGGTGGAGGGCCTTCAGTTGTTCTTCGGAAGTGTGTTGGTTTTTCGTCGGTGACGGATCCACATGAGTAGAACATTGTCCTTATCCTTTGACCACAAGGGGTTCCTCAATGGGCAGGAAGTGTCCCACACCCATTCTTATTATTGATTGGGGAGGAATTTCATCACCTACATCACAAATACCACTTTGCTCCACTTGGGAGCCATTCTTTTCATCAAACCCCACATTACATGCCTCCTCAATGAGTCCCAAGGACTTGCTGAGGACAGGGTACGCGAGAGATTTTGTAGCATAACCAACAAATATGCCATCTTGAGATCTAGGTTCAAATCTATACAAGCGAGCACCTTTCTTAAGAATGAAACACTTACAGCCAAACACCCGGAAGTACTTGACGTTGGGCTTGTTACCGGTAAGAATTTAATATGGAGTCTTGTTAAAGCCTTTGCTAAGGTAGAGCCGATTGGATGCATGAAATGTAGTGTTGATGGCTTTGGCCCAAAAGTTATATGCATATTTAAACTCCGCCATCATGGTTCTTGCCGCGTCCATCAACGTCCGGTTCTTCCGTTATGCCACACCATTTTGTTGAGGAGTATAAGGTGCCGAGTATTGAGCCTTGATTCCTTCATGATTCAGGATTTCATTTAAGGTGTTATTCTTGAACTCGGTGCCATTGTCACTTCTAGTCATCAATATCTTTGCATCATCTTGTTATTGAGCTTCATTGGCAAAGTCGATGACGGTTTGTTGAGTCTCACTCTTTCTCTTGAAAAAGTATACCCAAGTATATCTTGAGTAATCATCCACAATCACGAATCAATACTTTCTTCCCCCAAGGCTATCATAATATGGAGGACCAAACAGATCCATGTGGAGGAGGTCCAAGGTCCTTTTTGAGTAGATGGTAGTCGTGGGGCGGTGAGCTGTCTCATGAATCTTTTCTTCAATTTAGGCAGTGCAAGCACAACCAATGGCGAAACTCACAACTGTTAGTCCAAGATCGTGATCCCCTTTGAGGAGACTTCGCAAAGATCTCATATTGGCAAGTCGCGGTCTTAGTGGGTCGCTCCAAAAAGTTAATCACATATAGATCGTTCTTGACATGCCCAACAAAGCTACTTTAAGAGTCTTTCTCCATGAAAGGGCTAGAGAGTCAATGCCAAAGAAGTTACTAAAACCCATAAGTGCAAGTTGATGACCAGAAAGTAAATTTTATGTGAGGGTCTCAACAAGCATAACCTTTGCAATGGTAAGTTCCGGAGAAATTACGACCTTGCCGAGGCCCAGTACTTTGAAATCTCATCCTCACTAAAGGAGATTTGGGTGGCAACAGATGGGTCGGGATGAACTTCCACCACCAAGTCCTTAGTTCCAGTCATATGATTTGTTGCTCCACTATAAGGAAACGATGACATCCCACTTGAAGCAAACTCCTGCATAAGATCAATGCTTGGATTTAGGTACCCATTCTTTAATGGGTCCTTTCAAGCTTGTAACAAGGTTCTTAGGAACCCATATATACCATTCATTGTACTCACTAGGAGAACCAACAAACTTAGCAAAAACACTCCCATCACTCGCACGACATAAAACATAAGAGGGGTTAAATACACCGGCTATGTCGGGAAGGAGGGTTTTTCCATTCTTGGCATTATCACCCTTAGCTTGGTCCTTCTTCTTCATATGATTACCCTCCCCAATTTTAACAAAGGTTTCCATAAGCTGGGGAGGTTGGTTGGCCTTCCTCTTTTGTTCTTCTTGGACTTGGGTGCAAACCCAACTCCTTCCTTTGCAACCACTTCCTTTTGATTGCTCAAAAGGTCATTAAGATTCTTTTCACCTTGGATGCATGTCACAAAGATTTTATCAAGCTGCTCATTTAATTTGGCATTCTCTTCCACAACATGTGCATGCTCAGAACAAGGGTTAGTAGGATGGACATTATATATTAAAAAAATGGAGAGCAAGTGGCTATTTGCTTAGCGAGTTTTACTTGGATTTGAGAATGAGACTCTTTCAAAGAGGCATGGACACTCTTCAAGGCCTTGTTAGCCTTGTCAAGTGTTGCAAGCTCTTCCTTGAGTCTAACATGGTCAAGCCCAAGTGCAACCTTTTTGGATTGGAGCATACGAGTAAGAACAAGAGCATGATCAATATCTTTCTTTAGTGTAGCACGGTAATTGTTGTGTGACTCCTCAAGAGTCAAACGAAGTCCTTGCTCTTCTTCAAGAGCACTAGAAAGAGTCGGCATCTCATCGGCATAGCCACGGCTATGTCCTCATAATGTACAAATAGTTTCTTCATGAGATTCAGTGAGGTCATTAGCCTCTCCTAGTTGTTCCAAGAGAGCAACAAAATTCTTCTTGGATTTACCCTTGATTTTTCTCATGAATTTCTCGAAGGTGTTTTCGTCATCCTATACCTCTTACTTTTCATCACCACTAATGAAGGTAGTGGAAATGGTAGCATTGAGGTTGGAAGTTTTAATGTTGGTTGTTACCTTGTTGGATGACTAGGCAATAAGGCACTTGGCAACATGGTTCTCGTTGGGGGCATTGAAGAGGGACACCTTGCTTCGGGAAGAGGATGCAATGACCATGGTGGGCATCCCCATCACTTCTACACTTGCTTCATCGTCCTCATCCTCATCGGAGAGGTACTCTTCTTGAGCCACCAACACCTTTTGGGGCTTGTTCTTGAAGAAGTTGATCTTGTTGGGGAAGGGCTTCACCTTGTCTTTACGAATAAGTTTGCCACCATTGTTTTCCCTCTTCTCATATGGACGATCAGCCACAAAGTGACTCACATTGCCACAGTTGTAGGAAGTTCTCACATGTTGCTTGCCTTTGGAACCATTTGAGTTGTTCTTGGAGAAATTGGGCTTTGAGTTTCTCTTGTTGTCCCAAAACTGTCTTGATGCAAGAGCCACATGCTCATGATAAGCATACTTGGTGTCTTCGGGGCACAATTCCTCTGCTTCTTCCTCATCTTTCTCCAATACAGCCTTGGCCTACAAAGAAAGGCTCAGAGAGTATTTTCTTGACCATTGAACAAGAGATACAACATGTTCATCGGTCTTATTGAATATGTTTATGGCAAAAAACTCATCCAACACATCACTTGAGGACATGGAGTGAAAGTTTGGCATCCAACACATCCTGACGTAAGACTCTTGTTCTCACTAAAAAAGTTAGGATCGTGCGTGTATGTTGAAATCTATATGATGCCGATGTGATGGAGTTCTGATTTGGTGCCTCGTGTCTTATTTGATTTCTTTCACCGAGTTGAGTTCCAGGGTATTTTTGACACATCGCTATCGTTCAATTTCCTTAGTATCTCAGGAGGAGGATGTTCAAAATTGCTTCAATACTCTTTGTGGCTAGAGTAGTTTGGCGTCCCCAGTACTAGGGAGTGCGTCTAGATGTACTCCCATCATTGGTATCATTGTGATTACGGGGGTGTGAGATAGAATTTGGGGAACTTCTCGAATACGTATTGATAGTTGCGGCAAAGGTTTATAGCTGAGTACACTTAGTAGGTTCCCGGAGCAGCAACTTGATAGGATAACCAAGAAGGATTTGAGAAGTTCTCAGGTGGGAATTAGAGTAGTTACCTAGGATTATCTTCCAACAAATGCATGATGTGATGTCGGGGTTCGACATCCGGTCTTTCTTACAGAAGACAGTCACAATATATGTCATCACATATGCTCCGTCAAGCCTTGTAGTTCGCTACGCCTAGGGACCATATTTGAGCATCATTTCAATATGACAATCCAATGTACGGTCGAGCCTGTGTGAACCTTACCACGAATATATTGAATGGAATGTCCATCATGAATTTGTTTTCGGCTTGTTTGGTAAGCCTCGTCCTTTGTTTCATTGGAGTATGGTAATTCAAGTTGCTTCGATGTCAAGTGGTGATTTCATATCTTTTTTAAGTGGTGTTCTCACATTTCTATGGGAGTGCTAATTAATTATTTTTCTCAATCAAATTGTATTATCAATTATTTTCAAACCAGAGTAGTCATGTCAATTCTTTTCCAACCGGAGTGCTTCTCTCCAAGTTAATTCAATCTTTTCCAATATTTGCAAGATCAATCCTCATATTTGTTTCCACAGTTTGACTCATCTGTCAGAAGTTGTCTTTGTTTTTTCCCACCCTCCCGCCCTCTTTCTATAGATATTAAATTATCATCCAAGTGCCTTTCTTTCATTGATGATTCTTCTATCTTTCATTTTGTATTGTATCCGGCGATTCATTGTGAAGATTCTCTGGTGTTAAGTTCATCATTCTTCATTATTGTGTTCTTCTTCGATGGGTTCAATTCAAGATATTGTGATCATCACATCCTCTTCATCCTTAAAATGATTCCTGTGTTGGAAATTCTTATTCAATCCTCTCTTGTTTTTCATCCTTATCTATTCTATCCGGAGTGCTGAAGATATCCCAGAACACTTTCTTCTCCAGTCAGATCCTCTTAAATTATTTCAAGGTTCTCACCTGAGCAAGTTATTAATTTATTCCGGTGCAATATATCCTTCTAAACAATATTTCAACGGTGTTTTCATTTGAGTGGGCCCATAACCCACAGGTTCTTCTCCAGGATCTTACGTGGCTCTTCTAATTTTTTGGGTGATCTCTAATTCTTTTCAAGTCTAACGTAAGTATGGATTCCATCAGTCATATTCCTTATTCAAGATATTTTTCAAATTGTTTCCATCATCGGCTCAACCTTTCTTTCTTCATTATTCGGAGTTTCCCATTGATTCTTGATGGTGCTTCTTGCCATCATTCTTAGCTTGGAAGATCGAACAAGTGTTTCTCTTAAATCTTGGTCCAGTCTCTTGAAGATTGATGGTTTCAGCTTTGTACCATCCTGTAACGCCCAAGATGTGGTCCTATCCTTATTTTTTGCGCGCGGTCTTTGACAGGGATAAAAACGCATATCGTCGTTTCGCAAGAATGGATACTGTTACAAGTACATGTACTGAAAATATGAGTATAAGGAGTTGGCTTACACTCGCCACAAGCTACATCAAGATCACATTAATACAACAATATCCAATCATCATCAAGAAGAGCAGTGTCCGTCTACGGCCGAAAATAAACGATAAAAGAACGACTTCCATCCTTGCTATCCCAGGCTGCCAGCCTGGAACCCATCCTTGATCGATGAAGAAGAAGAAGAAGAAACTCCAAATAGCACAATCAGCACGCTCACGTCAAAGTAACTCTTTACCTGTACCTACAACTGGTGTTGTAGTAATCTGTGAGCCACATGGGACTCAGCAATCTCATTTCCAAATGTATCAAGACTAGCAAAGCTTAATGGGTGAGGTATTGGTTAAGTGGTGAGGCTGCAGCAAGCGACTAAGCATTTATTTGAGATGACTAACTTACGAGTACAAGAATAAAAGAGGGGGATGATCTACGCATAAGGGATGTGTCTAATGATGATAAAATGAATGATCCTGAACACCTATTTAAGTCACAGATAACCCAACCATGTCCTCTTCTGGATACATAACTCATTAGAAGAGACATTCACGGTTACACACTCATTTGACAAGTTTTAATTAAGTTAACTTCAAGTTATCTAGAACCGGATGTTAAACAAAGTTTCCAAGTTTGCCACATCGCGGGCACGACTTCCCTAAAGATTTAACCCTGTAGGGGTGCTCCAACTAGTCCATCACACACTACCACACGCTGTGACATAATGAACTCGATCAGGGAAACCCGTGATCTCCTCGGGTTCCTATTGGAAAACCTCAACCTCAGGATACCCCAGAGTATCCTCGGAATCCCTCTCACTAGAAGCTCGAGAAAGGTAAAACAAGTCCAGCAAGGCCGCCCAGCGTGTCAATGATCCCGATAGGAGCCGCGTATATCGTTCTCAGGATGAGCTAAGCATATAGTAACTTATGTCCCGGGTTGCCCTAGGTAGCCCGCACGGTGCTCTAGTTTGGGACCAACACCATCAGGACTGGCTCCCCTGTATTATGTAAAATTACTCCTCGGGTTCATGACGCCCTATGTTTTCAGTATTAACAGAAATATTATGTTGGGAAAATATAGTACCAATGTTGGGCCTTGCCAGTTGAGTTTTATCCAAGAACGAAAGTCAAGGGGGCCCCCATAGCATCTTAGGAGTGCTCAATTATGGAACATAACACCGGTAGCCGAAACTAAGGCGGCAAAGGTGGAACAAAACACCAGGCTAGAAGGCCCAGCCTTCCACCTTTTACCAAATATATAGGTGCATTAAATTAATTAGCAATAATATGGTGATATAACAAGGAACCCATGCTTTCACTTGGAAGGAAGTGCACCCGCAACTAGCAACACTATAAGAAGGCTGAGCAAGCGGTAACACAGACAAACAAGGTTTGCTTGGTAGTGGAAAGATTAGAGGTTTTCATGGCAATGTTGGGAGGCTGATATTTACCAGGTGGTAGGCAGGGAGACATAGCGAAAGAAACGAGATAACTAGCATGGCAATGATAGTAATGGTATCTAGGCTGATATTTAATGTTCATCTTGGATGTGATCCTGCTTCGACGAAGAACAAAGCCGTGAAGTAGACAAACCGACGTAGTCGAACGGACCCTGACATTCCGACACGCTTGTGGAACTCTATCGAGATGAAGCAAACCGAAACAACAATCAACACAAAATATTCACCATGGCACATGCATGATATGATGCATAACCTAATATGATGCATAATCGGTTCAATTATGCAAGGCATTGCATGGCAATTCACAACAATTAAACACTACACATTAACTGAAGCTCAATATGCAACGAGTTGCATATTAACGAAACTCCACATTCAATTATTTAGTTCACTCTCGTTTAGGTAGACGATAATGTTAAATGTTGTTAAACATGTCAGGAGGTGAAACATAATTAAACTACCTATCTAGGCCATATTAAATGAGGTCGGAGACAACTTATAGCATCTCCGAAATGACCCCATATGGTAGTTACGAAATTTATCCAGATCTAAACTAACTTGTTTTAATATTTGTTAAACAACAGAATAAAGTGGTTCACGTGATTCTACGCGTCATTCCAGTCGATTTACATATAGAGATCATTGCAAACGGAGCTACGGTTCAAAAGATATGAACACCGCAAGATTATATGCATGAATGCAAGATGTATTTGAACGTCAACACTCCAAACCAACAAGGCAGAAAGATATTATAAAACAACACAAGTTTCTAAGAAACTTTCACATATGACACGTTCAAAATGGAGCAATGGTTGAACTATTAGAAGTAAAACAAGATATAGCTACAATCTGCCAACAAGAGCAACATGGCATTTTCTACACCCCAAAACAACAAGCTACATAATTCTAAAATGCTCAAACAAAACGTGAGGAAGTAGTGGTCAAGATTCACAACAACACCCTACTAAAGAAAAATATCATGGAAGCTTGGATCACTAGTAACTGACCTCACAAAATGGCAAGTTGCACACAGTTTCAGACTTAGTGAAAATAACAGTTCTGGACAGTGCAGTTTTCAACCAGAAGGTATATTGGCAGCAGTAAAAATATATGCTACATGGCGTAGAATGGCATGAAAATTTACACCGTAGTAGAGAATATTAAGCTCTACAAATAGCCCCATTGCACCAACCCCAAATCAGCTGTAGATCACTAGCAAATCTCATCAGCAACACAATATTACAGACTCCAGAGTTCAAAATATTTCAGCATCTCAAAACAACACTACTTTCTAGCATGTTGGCAACAAGCAAACAACACCAAAATATGGATTTCTATAGCATCCAAAATTACCAGGAGCTAGCATACATTTCCAAGGAATAACTCATCTTCATAACTAATTCATATCATGCACGAAACAATTCACACAAAATAAACAAAAGGGCATCATGGCAAAATATCTTGCACACTAACTTGCCCGAAAGACAAAACTAAATGCACAGTTAAATGCTATGGAATTTTCTACCCTGAAAACATAAATAATACGTGATATTCTAAATAAAACTAGTGCCACCACATATATACGAGAATACAATATAAATTGGACATAGCAAACTATTTATGCCACCTACACAAGAAAAACAGCGTAACAATTTTTACCATGCATGAAAATGCGGTGCAAGCAAGATGAATATTTTACATACGGGGTTTGACTACTTCGGATACACGCTAAAATAATTATGAGCGATGTAAAATTTGGAAGATATGCAAACTAAGAGAAAATAGCACATTAAACATTTTTAACAAATATGAAAAGCTGATATTGCGATTCTACACGAGATTCTACATGCTTTACATATATAACATGCCTCGACCCGACGCGTGATTTAAAAGTTCCGACCATTTTAAAATATGCATTTTTTGTGTAATTAGCAAATTCGCAGGATGCAAAAAAAAACTACACGGGCTGAAACAGATCTAACCCTATATGCATAGGATACTATAAAGCTCTCACACGTCTAATAGCAGGGCGAAATGGGTTGGGGCATCACCTCATGGGCTTCAGCCCATAGAGTAGATGAGGCCGGCGGAGTGGTGGGCCGATACTGGGGCGAGCTAGGCCTTGGGTGGCACGAAGCTAGGTCGGCCCACGAGGCGAGCTGGGCTTGGCAGCGGGTGCAGTCGCGCACGCCAGGAGGACGTCGTCGTTCTCCTCGTGCTCCCGCACCGGAGCTAGGGTTTGGCGGCGGCTGTGCTATCCGGTGGCCGGTGACGAGTGGCGGGATGACGACAACCGGTTGGTTGGATGGATCTGGCCGAGCAGGCTCCATTCTCGGCGGCGGACGGCCTCCTGGAGCTTTGGCGAGTTCCGGCCATGGCTGCTCCGGTTGCCTGCGGGAGGGAGAGAGACAATCAGTCAGGGGGAGAGAAGAAGAGAGAGGAACAGGAAGGGAGCGGGGGAGGCTCTGGCCTAGGGCTGCGGTGGTCCGGCGAGCCTCCGGCTGGCAGCGGGGCTCCGTCTGGACGGCAGCGGCACATGCGGGAGGAGCTGCGGCTCCAGGCTAGGCCACGGGAGCGAGCTGCTCCGGGGCTCCTCCCCTCGGGTAGCAGCTCGGGGGAGCCGGCAGCGACTGGTGCTGGCCCAGATCGGACTCGCGCCGGTCAGATCTGGGCTCACGGGCCCGACGGCTGGGGGTGGGTGGAGAGAGAGGAGGTGGGAGGCCGGTGGCTAGGGCCAGGGTTTGCGCGGATACCGAGTTGGGAGGCTAGGCTGCCTGTTTTGAACGGGGAGATTGTCTAATTATAGAGTGGGGCTAGGGTTAGGGGTATTTCCATCCTATTTCAACCGCGCGATCGAGATCAGACGGTCCTAGTCGCGGGGATGGCTAGGTGGGCTTAGTGGCTATGTAGTATAGGCTAGGTGGCGAAGAGAGGGACGTTTGCGTCCCACCATGACATTTTAAACACCAAAAAACGTCTGAGGATAAACCGAAGATGTTGCTGCTACAGTCGCTCGTTGGGGTACCAAACGAACTCCGATTGTGACGAAATTTGGCAGGCGGCATACCTATATTAAAATAATACCGCACACCAAGTTTCATCCCAATCCGAGAATATTTTATACAGACTATTAAAAACAATATGTTAATGATGCCGCTGGCGCGTGCGAGTGTGGTCGGTCTCAAAACGGTCAACGACGAACACGGAGAGAACCAACAACTAATAATGGATGCAGGTTTTGAAAAGTAGTGGCAACAGAGTGCCGATGCAATGTAGATGATGCGCATGATGCGATGATGACTGCAACAAACAAATAATCACACGGCGGCAACGAAATAAATGGGGAATCTTCTGGAGCGTCGGTCTCAGGCTATTACTACTCTCCTACACTAACAAGAGATATCTTCCCGAGATCTAAGAATGAGAAGGGGAAGAGGAAGAGAAAGCAATAGGTAAAACTTAGTTTCTTCTTTGATAAATGAGTGAAACCAACAATCCTTGAAGGTTGCAAAGGGGTTGAACACAAACATGAAGAACATGCAAGAATTCTATAGAAATTTTTGCAGCACTTCGGTACGAAAATAAGACAAAATTTGATGAGATGGAAAGATCTTGACCAGATTCACAACTACCTAATTAAATTGAATAAGCAAGGTGAGAACATGATCTTCATAGAACAAGATGATAGATTGAAGAGAGCAACATCAAAATAACTCTGGAACAAGAGAATAGAAACTCGATCTTTGAGAAGAATAGAATGAAGTAGAAAATGAAAATTTCCATCACAATTGAAGTTGGCGATAATCCTTGCAAGAAGAATAGAACAAAGTTGTTGGAAAACCAACAACGAAAACAACAAGCTTGTAGTGGACTTATGAAAACCATGTCAAATAATGAGTGACAAGCAGCCACCAAGAGAAATAAGGATTGATTGGCAGCAACACGATGTCACACCCTGTATTTGACTCTCCTGAATAAATTAACTTATCTCAAAAATTTGGACCAATTAAAATTTTTGTGAATGCTTATGATGCTTGATGTGATTGTTGATTGTTGCTTGTATTTGAATCAATGTTGCCGCTACTCTCCAGACTCACCTCCTTGACCCAAACCCTTTCCCGATGATGATGCCATGTATATAGGACCAGAAACTATTCTTACCAAATACTATTTTGACCAAAAAGCTTTTATTTAATTTAAGCTTTCAAAAACCCTGAGTTGGGATTTGTACTACAAGTCCTCAAATTAGGGAAGTTGTTTTGCACCAAATATTTTATTTTAATCCCATTATCAAAATGGCTACCCAAAACCACAAGATTATTATTTTAAAAGTTATTTTACTATTTTATTTAAATACCTTTTTCTGAGGCAATTTAGCGAAAAGTTCCCTTATGAAGGAAAGTTCCCTTATGAAGGCAATTTAGCGAAAAGTTCCCTTTTTCTGAGAAAAGTTCCCTTATGAAGGAAAGTTATTTTTATTACCTTAAAAATATTTGAGAAAATTTAGCGAAACTTAGTGGACATATATATTCCATATATAAGAGTTTCAACACATGGTCATGTTCAAAATATTAGGCAAAACCCTTCAAAACCCTTCCTGCCTATTTCAAGCTTTTGGAATATTTCTATAAGAAATATTCTCAATAAATCCGAGTAAAACTATAGCATGTCACACATGATATATGTAATGTTCTTGCCAAGTTTCATCTCAATACAGGTTGATTTGATTCAGTTAAATATTCCAAAAACATATATATCTTGACGCAAATTTGGTCAACTCCATATTTGCAAGTGTCTCCAATTGTGCTCATATTTTTTGGACATGTTCTGATACTCTAATAATGCATCCACACCAAGTGGTGCATCAAGGAGAACAGAAGGACTTGCCCCAAACCCCTCAAAATCTTCTATGCTAATTTCTAGATTTGGGAAACATTACATTGTGAAATTCTTCCAATTCATCCCAAACTTTTTGGGCATGATCTAATGCTCCAATAATGCCACCACACCAAGTTGTGGATTAGTGGGAATTGGTTTGCATAGTTTTGTAAGGAGAAAGCCATTTCTGCTAATTTCATGGGTTTTTAAAGTCTACATTGGAAACTTTCTCCACCAAATCCCAAATTTGGTGTCCATGCTTATTTTCACCTGTTATGTGATCCTGTTAAGATTCATAGCAAGTGGACTCCATTTGCTAGCCCATGCAATCATCAAACACCTTCTAGTAGTTTGCTAAAGTTATTCCTTCCACAACTTTCTCTCATCTGCTTTAGTTCAACTTTCTACCGGAGCTCCTCCTAGTGATTCTTCACACTCGAGTAGCTTTCCCACGGCCAAATGTCAATCATTGTTGAGATAAAACCCCCATTTTATCTCTTAGACATCAAATTCTCACCCTCTCTCCATTTCTATTCCTCTCTGTCGAGTATACATATCATCCAATGCCCTCCCCAACTATATTATGCCCCTGCAGCTAATAGACAAGGTTGGCCGAGCCCCTACACCATTTCTTTCAGTCTGGCATGCAAAGGGCACGCTCTAGAGCGCGCCACAGTGCTCTGGGTGCCCAACCCCATGCCCCGACTACCTCGGGAAGCCCCCGTTCGCCAGAAGATTCCCCTGGGCGTACTCAACACGCCTGCCATCACGTCCATCCTCCCTTGGCCCTTTCCTCGCCCTACTCGTGCGTGCCCAACCCGACAGAGCTCCGCCACTCACTGCCCGTGCGGGGGTCCCGCCTCGATCTCACCCTGCTCTCTATCTCTTCTCTCCCCTTCTCGGACCATGCCTAGGACACCGTAGATAAGGACCAAGGCGCCCGTTTGCCTCTAGGTGCTGCCCAGTCCATGGTCATGGGTGAAGTCCACGGGACACCTCGGCCTCGCCATTTGAGCGTGCATGTGCGCCCCTCCTTGAACCCTCTCTCTCTTTGTCTCCACCCCTCACCAGGTCCCGGGACTCATTAATTTTTCCCGTGGGGCTCTCCACCCATAGCAATGGTCGGAGCTCTCCCGCCAGTCATCTCCAAAATCCGCGCATTCTCGAGCCCCTCTCTCCTTCTAAGATCCACCTGAGCACCACAACACGCACCACAAGCCTGCCCTCATCCTCATTCCCTCTCTCCCCTACCGTGTCACCCTACCCACGCTCACCGTCGCCGCCCTCCACCTGTCGCCGTCACGAGCGCTCCCCCATGGGCCTCAAGGTCTAAGCGTGCAGTGGTGGAGCCGCCCGGTTTCCTGCAGCCTGTGGTGGCTCGGGCACTCGAGTCGGTGGCCGGTAGCACCGACACGTGCCCGCAAGGCTGCCTCTACCTCCCTCGGTGGGAGGTAGGAGAAGACCCCATCACCTGGCGGGTCCCCTGTCAGCCGGCCAATGAGGCAGCCAGGTGGGCCGCACCACTTAAGTGGACGCGATCTTCGGACTTTTGCACCTCCCTGCAATGAAACTGACTTTCAGCAGGTGTGCTTTCAGCATGGCAGCTGTGCGGGCTCAGTTGAGCTACTGGGCCGGCCGAGTAGCTATTCCTCGCTCGTGTGCCATATAGGCCTTTGGGTAAGCCCCTTTTCACCTTTTCTTTTTTATCAGAAATTTCAATAATCCATATTTAATTCATCTCCACTCCAAATCTAATGATTCAAGTTTTTGTAGGATTCTAAAATCATGGCATATCTAAATGTGTGCTTTGCACGTTTTTTCCAAGAAACTTCTCTGTAGTGATTATATTGAAACGCAGATTTGAATATTTAAAACCCCACCTTGCAAAATTCTTGTAGAGCTCAAATCAACTCCAAATGGTCTGATTCCAATTTCCGCAGATTTCTAAAATCATGCCCTAAGTTTATGACCTTAGTCATCATTTTTACTTGCCCTAGTTCTCTTGCATCAAATACGTGGCCCCCATTTTTCTATTTATTCCATATTAGAAAATCCATAGGAAATTCACACTGACTCCAAATCCAGTCAAACCACATCCTAAATGTTTCTAAATCATGCCTTATTAAATGAGTTCCCCCACTCATTTTTTATCATAACATTTTCTGTGTAATTTTTTGTGGGGCCAGTGATGCCTCCACTTTCCCATTGAAAATCTCTGGTAATCCAAAACGTCCTAGAACAAGCTTTAGGTATTAATCTTCTCAAGACCAGAGGTATCCAAGAAAAATAAACTCCTATTTATAAAGCACTTTTGTTCCTGCTTGTTGTGTGGCTTACTGTGGTTGATTCCAATGATAGTTGGCGAAATAGACGAAGTACTCAGAGTTGGACTAGAAGACCTCAAAGACCCCGGAGGCCTATTTGAGCAAGGCAAACAACCCTTTGACCATGTCTAAGAAAATATTTTCTGCATGCCATGTTGATTACTTTACTCCGATGCATATGATCATGATTAGTCGGTAAACCCTCGGTATGGTGTTACCGATAGTTCCTGTGGAGCACTTGCATCAGAGCATGACCTTACCATCTATGAAGGTCACGCTGAGGAAAAGTTGACAAGTAGGAAGTAGTTCTATGCATAGGATGACCATACGCATGGTGATGTTAAGACAAAGGTGATATCAAAGGTTTTACGAGAACCCCGTCGGATGCCACTAATGCCCGAGGGTGATGGTGTTGAGCCGGATGACCACTTGAGAACAAAGTGGTGTACTGGAAAGTTTTAGTGTGAGTGGTTTCGGATACATGATTAGATTTAAGATTTGTCGATCGTCCCAACCTTGCGTGTGCGACCACGATACCCCTTTATGGGATGGGGATTTGTTGATTACTCTGGTCGTGCTAGCAAGCATCCGACATTACTAGTGGCCAGAGTGATATGGTCAGTCTTGTGACAGGGTCGTGCCAGGTAGGATGACTATGACGTTTTTATGTGTTCCGGGCACACCATTGCTCCCTGCATGGATGATAAAGTCTAGAGTTTGAGCTCATAAGACGTACATCATGCGGGCTGGGTACCAATCAAGTAGAATCTTTGTCTAGTGTCGTCAGGGGAAAGGCATTGATCGGGTGCTTACCTCGGGTATGTCACATACCGTGAGTCGTGCATGACACGGAAGTTTCCCGGATCTCGTGGGTACAACACGCAACCTCTATAGAGTGTAAAACTATTCGAGTAGTCGTGTCCACTGTCAAGGACAGTTGGGTGGTGCTGCTTAAACTACGTCCAGTCGTTTTTGCATAAACCAAGTGTGTGTGTGTGTGTGTGTGTGCGTGTGTGTGTGAGGACGATGGTGTTAGGTCAAGTTGGATGACTTGGCATAGAGGATGAACATGGCATGTTCAACCCTCGGATTATATAGATATCTATAACCTGTTCACATGGTTACCGCTTACCTTATGATGCATATCGTACAAGCATTTGATCATGTTACTCCATTCACGGGAAAACTTGCTTTCCGCAAAGGCTGCATACTTGAAATATATCATGTTCCGTTATGACCTTGTTGCACACCACGTGTTTTTTGCGAGTACATTCAAAGTACTCATTGGATTGCCACTGGTTATTCCATTGACCAGGTAAGAGAGAATGTTTGTAGGTTGAGGCTGATGGCATGGGTTCACGTTTTCGACCAATAATTATGTTATTGGTCAAGTTTGGTGTGTTGGTCTTCAAGTCCTTATCAATGTAAGGCTTGATCACAATGGTTATTACTTGTATCAACGGTATCTATGGATGTTAGACTCTTGTTATTCAATATCTGTGTGTTCAGTGAGCATTGATCTCTGGGATCACTTTACACGTTCATTCAGTAGTCTCGACTCGTAAGTCGGGGTCCCCAAAAAGCAGGTATCAGAGCCATCCTGACTGTAGGAAGCCCTTAGTTAGCATGGACGTTAGTCACGACAAAACTGTTTTCGAGACCCTTCGAAAGCACTTACAAAACCTCTATATTTCTTGCCTCTCCAAAATTTTCAAATGAAGTGAAGGTTTTACCTTAGCACTTCCACACTTATTCTTTTGACACTCCTCGTCTACTTATTCGAAACTTCCAAATGTTCGCTAGCACGCTTGTGCCCTCTAATCACTGATTACTTAAAATCCTCGTGGGTCACTTGGAAGGGGGAAACTGTCGTGGTTTCTATCAAGGCATATGTCCTTGTGCTAGGACTTAGATGTGAGGCCATCGCAACTGTGTGAAGGCTTGAGAGGGGTTGGTCGGAATCGAGAGACATGAGTTTACCCAGGTTCGGCCCCTCCGATGGAGGTAAAAGCCTACGTCCTGCTTGTGTTTCATTGATGAAGATGATGATCTCGATTACAAGGGTGGGGAATCGCTACCTCTAATCTTGAGGGTGTGTAATCTATCTTTCTCTAATGACTTGAACTTATGAATCTGTCTATCTCTAATGACTTGAACTTATGAATCTGTCCCTCTTGGGGCGCCTTACCCCTCCTTATATAAGTGGAAGGGGTAGGTTTAGATGTAGAGTCCTACTACGACTAGGACTAGGACTAGTCTCTCTTGAATCCTAATATGAGTCTTGTTTCCTTCTCGGGGGAGTCTTTCCTATTCTTAGGCCTTCTCTTGTGAGCCGGCCCTCCTAGCCTCTCTATGAGACGCCTTATGCCAGGGTGCACGCCAGGCCTTGGGCCTTCAGTCTTGTCATTCATCTGACCCGCCTACCGTGTCACCAGTGAGTCACCAAGCTCAGATAGATCACACGTGAGTCGCAAAGCTCGATCGTGTCATACTTCAAGCCGGGTTACCCCGCGAGGTATATCCCCGACAGCAACCTTTCCGAGCGATCACCCACGTACTTGTAAGAGAAGGATGGCAACACTACAACCAGATGACACAAAACAGAAGTACCTCCATGAGGAGTGAGGACTTACAGACCCAAAACATGGCGACACCCTCTACACTATTCCGGAGTGATGCAACCTACACCTATGGTAATCAGGACATAAGTTATGCAAGACCATGATCAGCATTGCTGATAAAGCAACCGTTTCATTTTCAATGTTGTGTCGACCACCACCGGTGGATGAGAACCTCGCCATTTGGTCCGCCTCACCTTAGTGAGTAGGAAAACGGTTCTCTTCATCGCCCGCCCTAGGTGTCGATATTGTGATCAACATGACTGACAGGTCAGAACTCTATCATGCCTTGCCAATGTCATTGCATAACGGTTGTCCTCTTGGAACTCTCGACACCTCAGAAGACAAGAAGACCCTGTCAACGACAACCATGAGTAACCACCTTCGTCTGCAGCTCACCAGACAAGAAGTCATCAAGGACTCTTTCAGCTTAACCCGACTAGTTCGACACACAATAACAAGAGACATGGCGACACCATAAGGAGACCCCAAAGACTGAGTGAACTCCTCTCCAAGAAAAAAAGCAACCACGACTGACGAGTCCGAGAACCCGTAGAGTAGGATGAGTCGTGAATCCCCTATACGAAGTCAAGTCCGTGAAGTGGTTCAGATGGAACCATGTCCTGTGTTACTTGTTTTTGTTTGTTTGTGCTTTGATATAGGTCGCGCTTTTGCTCTAGGCAACAAGCATGGGGTTATATCACCTGCCTCATATTGATGTTTGAGTTGACTTTTCAACACTTGTTTGATTGCACTTGCACTATACCCCCCCCCTAGGCACTCCCCTCTTATTGTTATTCTCTCTCTCACCTTTCTTGACAACTGAGGACCAGCAAGACACGATGCACCAAGGCTCCACTTCGACGAGCAGCACACACTGAACACGCTGACTACAACATGCCCAACCAGGCGCGACCTATAGAAGTTATGCTTTCCCTCAAGATTGGAAACCTCTCTCTAGACCAAACTAACCCTCTCAAGCCTCCCCGACTCAAACTTTTGGTCACGTGTCTAATACACGGATCTGCCAGAGCACCCATTGAGCTCCGATAAACATTGTTTAGCACCGGGTTCCTTATGGAACAAGTGATTACAGTGAACAAGTATCCTTCATCTTAAAAGCTAGCACCAGAACCTCGATGCCATAGGAAGGATCGTTCCGAGATATATCATTTGTAGGTAATGCATGTTGAGATAATAATATATATCTTGAGGGTATATCTAGACTAACTTGGCGGATTGTAAGACCCTTATGAAGGTAGGTGAACTTGGTGGAATAAGTGGATAAAGTAGTATAACCTACATATTCCTAGAGTAAGTTTGGATTCAATAGGACAATTATGATCATGAGCTATAGTGATATAATAACCTGGCTTTATCGATTAATAGTCATGGTCTGAGGATGTTACCATGGTGACTTAGGGTAACGAGTAAGAGTTCTTGTTGGGGATGAGATTCAGATTTAGCAACTGACCTTAATGGAGTATTGATTATGAATGAGGCCACATGGTTCGGAGTAAATTGGATTTAGCCCGGTGATCTCGAACATTATACCATGATTCTCGATGGATAACGAGTATAACTAATCAGAGTTGTCGAGTTTAATTACGAACCTATATAAGCTTGACCTTGGAATTAGTTGACCACGATATTGGAAGTTGGTGGATACACTATGACGTAGTCCTTGCAATAATATGTAGATTATGAGGAATGTAAGTGATCATGTAAAACTCCATCTATATTGGATTGTAGGAGTGATGGGTCAAGTGGTGATCAATAGTATTGGTGGACCATCTGATTGGATTCGTAGGAAGGAAACAAGACATTGGATCGGTATACTGCATGTTTCCTTAATATAGGAATGCAGTACCGTGCCCATTGGATGATCTAGTTGAGCACTTGGATTTTTCGTGTCTTAATTCAAGCTTAGAAGCTTGTATGCTCTCGGGAGGATTTTTCTTTTACATAGGTATGCATGTGTAACTTAGTTATAGTGTACTTATGAGATTTAGGTTAAGGTCATTTCCGTCACACCCTGGAGTTGACTAGCATCAGTATTGTGTGAGTTGGTACCTTCTATGATATAGGGTGATTTTTGTCTAGACATAGAGGTTAGACTATTGGCATCTAAGGAATGTTCTTAGAGATAAGATGATAGATATTCACTCACATCATAACTTCCTTGAAACCCCAAAGCTTCACCGAGCCATAAGATGGTCGGATTATGACCATAAGAAACGGCTCTAAGTTGTGGGAATATGGCCAGTACTCTGTCCCGACCACCACCAATCATGTATATGGCGAACATGGACATGAAAGACTAGATCATGTTGGTTCACTAACGCCTCGTCCAGTGACCGCCCATAGCAAGTCCTCACTCTCCTCACCAGTCTCATGAGCACTCTACTTATGTGATGCTTGGCGAAATATGTTGCTATCCTCATGGATGATATGCCTATTCAGCCAATAACAGGAGGAGCATCTTAGTCCTGTTTGGACGAGCCCCAAGAACGCCGATCGCCATGCACCTCAACATAAGGTGTTATCTCGAGGCGATAGGCTCCTCGAAGCAACCTCAAGGGAGCAGAAGTCTATCCTACCGAAGACAAGACAAAGAACTGCCATGGTTGTGAAAGCACAATGAACAAGAAGCACTACAAGTCACCCACCACTCCTGAGCCGGCTACATCAACGGTGTCAAGAAGCCTGTGGCGATGCACTTCAACGCTCTTGAGGGTGTAGACCACCTACGACGGTAGATGGCCTGCTTTGATGGAGTCAGGGACTTCCCTGTTGTCAGGGAGGTACGTGACGACTTTGACCCTTCTATTCTAACCCGAGACATCTAGATGTCACTAACTGATGTGCGCAACCAAGGACCAGCAGCCAGACACGCAACCTTACCACGTATTCCAACCTTGGGATACACATGTAAGTTAGACCCTTGCGAGAACATAGTCCACCAAGCCCTTGACCCTCAGTCAAGCCTAATTTATGATAGAACCCTAGTCATGGTCAGGCAATGACGAGCGGATAATTCGAAGCCGTAACATCAAGCACCTCCAGACCCACAAAAGCAACATAGGGAAGTGAAGAATGCCTCCAACTTTTAAATTCAGTAACTCTCCAACGCCTAGCCTAGAAATCTCGAGGACGAGATTTTCTTAAGCGGGTAAGGTCTGTCACACCGTGTGTTTGACTCTCCTGACTAAATTAACTTATCTAAAAAATTAGGACCAATTAATTTTTTTGTGAATGCTTGTGATGCTTGATGTGATTGTTGCTTGCTTGCGTGTTGCTTGTATTTGAATCAATGTTCCTGCTACTCTCCAGACTCACCTCCTTGATCCAAACCCTTTAATTATGATGATGCCCTGTGTACTATTTTGACCAAAAAGCTTTTATCTCATTTAAGCTTTCAAAAAAACCTAGGTTGGGATTTGTCCTACAAGTCCTCAAATTAGAGAAGTTGTTTTGCACCAAATATTTTATTTAAATCCCATTATCAAAATGGCTTCCAAAAACCACAAAATTATTATTTTAAAAGTTATTTTACTATTTTGTTTTAGTAATTGTTCCTAAGGGTAGAAAAGGTCCCTTATGAAGGGAAGTTACTTTATTGCCTTAAAAGTATTTGAGAAAATTTAGGGAAACTCAATGGACATATATATTCCATATATAAGAGTTCACATGGCCATGTTCAAAATATTAGGCGAAACCCTTCCTGCCTATTTCAAGGTTTTGGAATATTTCTATAAGAGAAATACTCAATAAATCCCAGTAAAATTCTAGCATGTCACACATAATATATGTGATGTTCTTGCTAAGTTTCATATCAATACAAGTTGATTTGAATCTCCTAAATAATCCAAAACCTATCTGTCAAAACCCAAATTTTAGCAACTCCACATTTCCAAGTGTCTCCAATTGTGCTCATATTTTGTGGACATGTTCTGATACTCTAATAATGCATCCACACCAAGTGGTGCATCAAGGATAATAGATGGACTTGTCCCAAACCCCTCAAAACCTTCTGTGTTGATTTATAGACTTGGGAGACTTTACATTGTGAAGTTCCTCCAATTCATCCCAAACTTTTTGGGCATGCTCTAATGCTCAAATAATGCCACCACACAATGTTCTGGATTAGTGGGAATTGGTTTGCATATTTTGTAAGCAAAAAGCCATTTGTACCCATTTCATGGGTTTTTCAAGTCTACATTGGGAACTTTCTCCACCAAATCCCAAATTTGGTGTCCAAGCTTATTTTCACCTACTATGTGATCCTATTAAGTTTCATAGCAAGTGGACTCCATTTGCTAGCCCAAGCAACCATCAAACACCTTCTGGTAGTTTGTTAAAGTTACTCCTTTCACCACTTTCTCTCATCACCTTTAGTTCAACTTTCTACCAGAGCTCCTCGTGGTGATTCTTCACAACCGAATAGCTTTCCCATGGCCAAATCTCAATCATTGTTGAGGTAAATGCCCCATTTTACCTCCTAGACAACAGATTCTCACCCTCTCTCCATTCCTGTTCCTCTCTGTCGAGTATACAGAGGATTCAATTCGCTCCCCAATTTATTTGATGCCCCCAGCAGCTAATAAACAAGGTTGTCCGGGCCCCTACACCATTTGTTTCAGTATGACATGCAAAGGGCATTCTCTGGAGCGCGCCACAGTGCACGAGAGCACTGTAGCAGCGCCCAACCCCGTGCCCAGACCACCTCGGGCAGCCCTCGCTCGCCAGAAGATTTCCCTCGGCGTCCTCAATGCGCCAGGTCGTCGCGTCCATCCTCCCTAGGCCCTTTCCTCGCCATGCTCGTGCGTGCCCGATACCGCAGAGCTCCGCCACTCACTGCCAACGTTGGGGTCCCACGTCGATCTCGCTCCGCTCTCTATCTCTTCTCTCCCATTCCCAGACCATGCCCAGGAAGCTGTAGACAAGGAACAGGGCGCCCGTTTGCCTCTAGGCGCTGCCCCGTCCATGGTCGTGGGCGAAATCCACGGGACACCTCGGCCTCACCATTTAAGCATGCCTATGCGCCCCTCCTTGACACGTCTTGCTCTCTCTCCCTATTTCCACCGCCCACCAGGCCCCCGAACTCGTTAATTTTTCCTCCGGGGCTCTCCACCCGGGGCAATGGCCGGAGCTCTCCCGTGAGTAATCTCCAAAATCCGCGCATTCTTGAGCCCCTCTCCCCTTGAGCACCATACTACCCCCCACAAGCCTCACCTAATCCAGATTCCCTCTCTCCCCTGCCATGCCACCCTACCTATGCTCACCGTCGCCGCCCTCCACCTTCCGTCGTCGTGAGCACTCCCCCATGGGCCTCGACGACTAAGCGTGCGGTGGTGGAGGCACCGCTGTTTCCTGCACCCTGCGGTGGCTCGGGTACTCGAGTCGGAGGCTAGTAGTGTCGGCAGGCTCCGATGAGTATGGCTCTGCCTCCCTTGGCGGGAGGTAGGAGAAGATCCTGTCAGCTCGTGGGCCCCCCTTGTCAGCCCGCCAGTGAGGCAGCCAGGTGGGCCGCACCCCTTAAGTGGACGCGCCCTTCGTCCTTTTGCGCCTTCGTGTGCTGAAGACGTCTTTTAGTAGGTGCGCTTTCGGCGTGGCAGCTGTGCAGGCTCAGCTGAGCTACTAGGCCGGCCGAGATGCTATTCCTCGCCGTTGCGCCATATAGGCCTTTGGGTAAGCCCCTTTTGACCTTTTGCTTTTTACCAGAAACTTCAATGATCCATATTTAATTCATTTCCACTCCAAATCTAATGATTCAAGTTTTTTGTAGGTTTCTAAAATCATGGCCTATCCAAATTTGTGCTTTGCACAAGTTTTCCAAGAAACTTCTTGTAGTGATTATATTCAAATGCAAATTTGATTATTTGAAGCCCCACCTTGCAAAATTCCTGCACACCTCAAATCAACTCCAAATGGATTGATTCCAATTTTCACAGACTTCTAAAATCATGCCCGAATTTTTTGACCTTAGTCAATATTTTTACTTGCCTTAGTTCTGTTGCATAAAATAAATGGCCCCCTTTTGCTATTATTCCATATTAGAAAATCCATAGGAAATTCATACCAATTCCAAATCCAGTGAAACCACTTCCTAAATGTTTCTAAATTCATGCCCTATTAAATGAGTTCCTCCACTCATTTTTATGAGAATATTTTCTGTATAGTTCTTGTGGGGCTAGTGATGCCTCCACTTTCCCATTCAAAATATCTGGTAATCCAAAACCTCCTGGAACAAGCTTTAGGTATTCTTCTCAAGACCAGAGGTGTCCAAGAAAAATAAAACTCATATTTATAGAGCACTTTTGTTCCTGCTTGTTGTGTGCCTTACTCTGGTTGTTTCCGATGATAGTTGGCGAAATAGACGAAGTACTCAGAGTTGGACTAGAAGACCTCAAAGATAACCCCGGAGGCCTATTTGAGCAAGGCAAGGAGCCCTTTGACCATGTCTGAGAAAATATTTTATGCATGTCATGTTGATTACTTTACTCCGACGCATATGATCATGATTAGTCGGTAAACCCTCGGTATGGTGTTACCGATGGCTCCTGTGGAGCACTTGCATTTGAGCATGTCTTACCATCCATGAAGGTAATGCTGATGAAAAGTTGGCAAAGAGACAACAGTACTAAGCATAGGATTAGCATATGCATGGTGATGGTAACACAAAGGTGATATCAAAGGTTTTACAAAAACCCCGACGGGTGCCACTACCGAAGGATTAGCATATGCATGATGAAGGTGGTGAGGTGGATGACCACTTGATAAAGAAGTGGTGTACCGGAAAGGTTTTGAGTGACTCGTTTCAGAAACTGGATTAGATTTAAGATTTGTCGACCGTCCCAGCCTTACATGTGCGGCCACGATACCCCTTTATGGGATGGGGCTGTGTTGATTACTCAGGTTGTGCTAGCAAGGAGCACGCATTACTAATGGCGGGAGTGATATGGTCACTCTCATGATGGGGTCGTGCCAGGTAGGACGACTATGCCGTTTTTACGTGTTCCGGGAACACTGTTGGTCCATGCATGGATGATACGGTCTAGAGTTGGTGCTCGTAAGACGTACATCATGTGGGCTGGGTACCAATCTACTGGACTCTTTGTGTAGTGTCGTCAGGAGAAATGCATTGATCGGGTTCTTACCTCGGGTATGTCACATACCGCAAGTCGTGGATGATACGAAAGTTTCCTAGATCTCGTGCGTACAACGCGCAACCTCTGCAGAGTGTAAAACTATTCGAATAGTCGTGTCCACGGTCAAGGACAGTTGGGTGGTGCTTCTTAAACTAAGTCCCGTCGTTTTCTCATAATCCAAGTGTGAGTGTGTGTATGAGGAAGATGGTGTTGGGTCAAGTTGGATGACTTGGCATGGAGGATGAACATGCGATGTTCAACCCTCGGATGATATTGATATTTGTAACATGTTCACGTGGTTACCGCTTACCTTATGATGCATATACGTACAAGCATTTGATCATGTTACTCCATTCACGGGAAAACTTTCTTTCCGCAAAGGTTGCATACTTGTGATGTATCATGTTCTGTTATTACCTTGTTCCTAACCATGGGTTGTTTACGAGTACATTCAAAGTACTCATTGGCTTGCCACTGGTTATTTCATTGACCAGGTAAGAGAGAATAGAAAATGGTGAAGAATATCATGGTGGCGTTCCTGCGAGCTTGGACGCTTCCTAGTAGAATGCTTGTAGGTTGAGGCTAATGGCATGGGTTCACGCTTTCGACCAATAATTCTGCTATTGGTCAAGTTTGTTGTGTTGGCCTTAAAGGCCCTATCTATGTAGGGCTTTACCAAAAGGGTCATTACTTGTATGAAACGGTATGTATGGATGTAAGACTCTTGTTATTAAGTATTTGTGTGTTCAGTGAGCATTGATCTTTGGATCACCGTACACGTTCATTCGGTGGTCTCGACTCGTAAGTCGGGGTCCCCACACACGATATGCGGAACTTCTTCCAACAAGAGGATACATTGAGAACTTGGATCAACGATAATCACCATAATAGTAACAATCCTTAGGATAAGCTTTATGTGAAGTCTAAACAAAGATAGCTCAATGAAGAAATTATGGGTTGAAATATCTCATGATTGAAGGAATTGGTGGGTTTAATTATCTCATTTTTGAAACAATTTCTCTTAGAGACTCCTCCACTAACAAGAATGCTATAACACCACCTTAAAGGATAAAGAAGGAAAAATTACACTTTGAAATGCAAGAGATATAATACTTGAGGTACTACCACAAGAATCTTGAAGAACACCTTGAGAATGAAGAGATCATGATCCGCCTAGCAGGAATCTTCAATAAGGCACGAGAATAATTGAGAGATGAACAAAGAGACAACAATTGAGAAGAATTTGAGAATGAAAGTTGAAAGCTGAGAGCAAAGAAGTCTTCTGAAATGATGGCCTTCGGAGGATCAAGAATGAAAACAAATCGCAAATGCACCTGATATATATGGAAGGAATCACTCATGACCGAAAACAAATGAGAGGATAACACGAAGCTGAGATGAAAATCAATCAAAAGAGTGGAGAAAGATTTAAGAGGATCCACTTCTTCCGTCTTTAATGCAGAAAATGATGGTAAGAAGCACCATCACGAATTACTGAGACACTACAGAATAATTAATAAGGAAAAGTTTAGTCAATGATGAAAAAAATTGAATAGTTCTTGAAGAAGGAATATGAATGATGGAATCATTATTACGTCACACTTGAAAATATTAAGAGATCTCCAGAAAAGATTAGAATAGCTAGATAAGATCGTGAGAAACAACCTGTGGGTTATGGACCCACTCAAAAGAAACAACCATTGAAACAATTGATTAGAAAAGAGAGATTGCACCGGTATAAATTAAAATTTGATGAGGTGAGACCCTCGAAATAATTGAACGGATTGAGAACAAGACACTTTTGATATATCTTCAACACTCCGGATATAAAAGAGAGAGATGAATGAACAAGAGAGACTTGGATGACAATCGCCAACATTGGAAGAATTTGAAGGATGCAGAAGATATGATGAACACCTATAACTTGAATTAAATCCACCGGAGAGATAACAAGAATGAAAAAATGATGAACTAGAACTCCTAAGAATCATCACCATGAAACACCGGATACATGACAAAAGAGAAGAGAGCGCAAGCAACACTGAAAAGAAGACACTTGGATGAGAATTGAATCAGTAAAGAAAAGGATGCGAGGGTGGGGAAAACAAAGACAACTAGGGACGGATGAGAGGAACTCCGGTTGAAAGAATTGATGAGACAACTTGATTGAGCAAAATAATCAGCATTTCCATAAAAATGTTAGAACACCTCTTATAAAAGATATGAAGTCACCATTCGACATCAAAGCAACTCGAATTACCATATTCCAAGAAAACAAAGGATGAGGCTAACAACACAAGCGGGAACAAATTCATGACAAAGATTTCGTTCGATATTTTCATGGTATTCCACTAGATGTCGAACCCCAACCTCACATTATGCATCTATTGGAAGATTGTCGTATAAGTAACTACGTGAATTCCCACCTAAGAACTCCCGAAATTTCTGGTCATGCAATCGGGTCCACGGATACAAGGAGAAAATTTTACTCAACTCCTAGCAATAACACTAACCCGCCCAATGTATCTCATCCGTCAAACACATAACCAGAAGCTCGGATAATGATCTATCTTAGACCCTCGTAATCACAACGCTACGAAGTATGGCGGTACATCCGAACTCTGTCCACCAGTACTCGGGATGCCGGGCTCCTCTCGCCACTACTAGTATTGAAGGAATTTGGAACATCCTCTGTCGTGTGATACTAAGAAATATGAATGATAATGATGTGCTCAAAATCCCGAGGAGCAAAACTCCCCGGAAGAAATCAAGTCACACAAGAGGCACCAAGACATAACTACGTCACATCGACAACATATAGATTCCAAAAATATCCGTGTGATCCTAATTTTTTTTGAGTGAGAAGAGGAGTAGAATTAAAATAATTACATCAAGATTTCTCACCAAAGCATAGAAGAGGAGAAAAAAGAATCCTACTCTCCGATATATAACTAGACTCAAAGTAGTTTTTCACTAGTCTCGACTCGGCCAAGTTCGATCAATCAAGGGGGCTCGTAGGTCGGTACTGCTCTAATACCAACTTGTAACACCCAAGATGCGATCATGTCCTTATTTTTGGCGTGAGGGCCTCGACAGGTATGGAACCGCATCTCGTCATTTTGCAAGAATGGATATCGTAACAAGTACATGTACTGAAAAGATGAGTATAAGGAGTTGGCTTACACTTGTCACAAGCTACATCAAGATCACATCAATACAACAATATCCAATCATCATGAAGAAGAGCAGGGTCCATCTACGGACAAAAACAAACGATAAAGAACGACGTCCATCCTTGCTATCCCAGGATGTCGGCCTGGAACCCATCCTATATCGATGATGACGAAGAAGAAGAAGCTCCAAAATGCATAATCAGCACGCTCACGTCAAAAGTAACTCTTTACATTTACCTGCAGCTGGTGTTGTAGTAATCCGCGAGCCACAGGGGACTCAACAATCTCATTTCCAAAGGTATCAATACTAGCAAAGCTTAACAGGTGAGGTATGGATAAGTGGTGAGGCTACACCAAGCGTCTAAGCATTTATTTGAGGTGGCTAACTTATGAGTGCAAGAATAAAAGAGGGGGATGATCTACGCATAACAGACGTGTCTAATGATGATCAAATGAATGATCCTGAACACCTACTTACGTCAGACATAACCCCACTATGTGCTCTTCCGGATACAGAACTCACGAGAAGAGAAAGTCACAGTTACACACTCAGTTGGCAAGTTTTAATTAAGTTAAATTCAAGTTATCTAGAACCAAATGTTAAATAAAGTTTCCAAGTTTGCCACATAACCGCTGGCATGGCTTTCCGAAAGATTTTACCCTGCAGGGGTGCTCCAACTTGTCCATCACACACTACCACATGTTGCGTTGGAATGACCTCGATCAGGGAAACCCGCGATCTCCTCGGGTTCCTATTGGAAAACATCAACCTCGAGATAGCCCAAAGTATCCTCGGAATCCCTCGCACAAGATGCTCGACAAATGTAAAACAAGTCCATCAAGGCCGCCCGGCATGTCAACGATCCTGATAGGAGCCGTGTATCTCATTCTCAGGACACGGCGGATGAGCTAAACATATAGTAACTGAAGTCCCGGGTTGCCCCAGGTTGCCCGCACGATGCTCTAGTTTGGGACCAACACCATGAGCACTGGCCCCCCTGTATTATGTAGAATTTTTCCTCGAGTTCATGACGCCCTATGTTTTTAGTATTAACAGAATTATTATGTTGGGCAAATATAGTACCAGTGTTGGGCCTTGGAAGACGAGTTTTATCCCAAAACGAAAGTTAAGGGGGTCCCCTTAACAACCCCAAGCATGTTAGGAGCGCTCAATTATGGAACATAACACGGGTAGCCGAAACTAAGGTGACAAAGGTGGAACAAAACACCACGCTAGAAGGCCAAGCCTTCCACCTTTTACCAAGTATATAGGTGCATTAAATTAATTAGCAATAATATGGTGATATAACAAGGAAGCCTTGTTTTCACATGGAAGCAACTACACCTGCAACTAGCAAAGCTATAAGAAGGATCATCAATTGGTAACATAGCCAAACAAGGTTTGCTGGATAGTGCAAAGATTAGAGGTTTTCATCGCAATGTTGGGAGGCTGATATTTAACATGTGGTAGGCTACAAGACATAGCGAAAGAAACGAGACAACTAGCATGGCAATGATAGTAATGTTATCTAGTAAAATGTTCATATTGCATGTGATCCCGCTTGGAAGAAGAATGAATCCGTGAAGCAGACAAACCAACGTAGTTGAACGGACCCTCACATTCTGAAACGCTTGCAGAACTCCATCGAGACGAAGCAAACCGAAAAAACAATAAACACACAATATTCACCACTACACATGCACGATATGATGCACAACCTAACATGATGCATGATCGATCCAATTATGCAAGGCATGGCATGGCAATTCACAGAAATCAAACACTACACATTAAGTGAAGCTCAATATGCAACGATTTGCATATTGACGAAAATGCACATTCAATTATTTAGTTCACTCTCGTTTAGGTACACGACAATATTAAATATTATTAAACATGGAAGAAGGTGAAACATAATTAAACTTCCTATCTAGGCATTATTAAATGAGCTCGGAGACAACTTGTAGGATCTCCGAAATGACCCCATATGGTAATTTCGAAATCTGTCCAGATCTGAACTAACATATTTTAATATTTGTTAAACAGCAGAATAAAGTGGTTCACGTGATTCTACGCGTCATTCTAGGCGATTTACATATAGAGATCATTGCAAACGGAGCTACGGTTCAAAACATATGAACACCGCAAGATTATATGCATGAATGCAAGATGTATGCGAACATCAACACTCCAAACCAAGAAGGCAGCAAGATATTATGAAACTAGACGAGTTTCTAAGCAAGTTTCATATATGACACGTTCAAAACGGAGCATCGGTTCGACGTTACAACCAAAACAAGATATAGCTACAATCTTCCAAAAACAGCAACATGTCATCTTCTACACCCCAATACAACAAGCTACACAATTCTAAAATGCTCAAACAAGCCATGAGGCAGTAGTGGTCAAGATTCACAACAACACCCTACTAAATACAAATAGCATGGAAGCATGGATCACTAGTAACTGAGCTCGGAAAATGGCAAGTTGCACACCATTTCAGACTTAAGTGAAAATAACAGTTTTGGACAGTGCAGTTTTCAACCAGAAGGCATATTGGTAGCAGAGAAAATATATGCTAGAGGGCATAGAATGGCATGAAAATTTACAGCATGCTAGAGAATCTTAAGCACTACAAATAACTCCATTGCACCAACCCCAAAGGAGTTGTAGATCACTAGAAAATCTCATGGCAAGATAGAACCAAAATATTACAAACTCCAGACATGGAAAGATTTCAGCATCTCCAAACTGCCCTATTTTCTAGCATGTTGGCAATAAGCAAACAATACCTAAACATGGATTTCTATAGCAACAAAAATTACAAGGAGCTAGCATACATGTCCAAGGCATAACTCATGTTCAAAACTAATTCATATCATGCACGGAACAATTCACGTAAAATAAACAAAAGGGCATCATGGCAAAATATCTTACACACTAACTTACCCGAAAGACAAAACTAAATGCACAGTTAAATTCTATGGATTTTTTCTACTCTGAAAACATATATAATATGCGGGGTTCTAAATAAAACTAGTGCCACCACATATATGTGAGAATACGGCATAAACCGGGCATAGCTAACTATTTATGCCACCTACAGAAGAACAACAATGTAACTATTCTTACCATGCATGAAAATGCGGTGCAATGAACATGAACATTTTACGTACGGGGTTTGACTACTTTGGATACACGCTAAAATAATTATGCGCGATGCAAAATATGGAAGATATGCAAACTAACAGAAATTACCACATTAAACATTTTTAACAAATGCAAAAAATGATATTGCGATTCTACACGAGATTCTACACGTTTTACATATAGAACATGCCTCGACCCGACGCATGGTTTAAAAGTTACGACCATTTTAAAATATGCAATATTTCTGAAATTAGCAAATTCACAGGACGCAAAAAACCCTACACCCCGACGCCAAAACAGATCTAACCCTATATGCACAAGATACTATAAAGCGCTCGGGGCATCTAATAGAAGGGTGAGCTGGGTTGGGGCATCACCTCGTGGGCTTCGGCCCATGCAGCAGATGACGCCGGCGAAGTGGTGGGCCGGCGCTGGGGCGATCTAGGGCTCGGCTGGCACGGGGCTGGGCCAGCCCACAAGGCGTGCTGGGCCTCGCAGCGGGAGCACTCGTGCACCCGAGGAGACGGCCGTCATTCTCCTTCTACTACCGCAATGGATCTAGGGTTTGGCGGCGGCTGCGCTCTCCGGTGGCCGGCGGTGAGGGGGCGGGACGACGGGAGCCAGTGGGATGGACGGATTCGGCAGAGCGGGCTTCATTCCCGACGGCAGCCGGACTCCTGGAGCTCCGACGAACTCCGGCCATGGCGCCTCCGGTTGCCTATAGGAGGGAGAGAGAGAATCGGTCAAAGGAGAGAGGAAGAGAGAGGAAGAGGGAAAGGAGCGGGGGAGGCTCTCGCCTTGGGCTGCGGTGTTCCGGCGAGCCTCCGACTGGCGACGGGGCTCCGTCTGGCCGGCGGTGGCGCAAGCGGGAGTAGCTGCGGCTCGGGTTTGGGCCGCGGGAGCGAGCTGCTCGAGGGATCGTCCCCTCGGGCAGCAGCTCGGGGGAGCCAGCGGCGGCTGGTGCTCGCCCGGATCGGGCCCGGGCGGGCCAGATCTGGGCTCACAGGCTACACGGCTGGAGGTGGGAGGAGATAGAGGAGTTGGGAGGCTCGCGTCTAGGGCTAGGGTTTGTGTGGATTCCGAGGTGGGAGGCTAGGTTGCCTGTTTTGGATGGGGAGATTGTCTATTTATGGACAAGAGGCTACGGTTTGGGGTTTTCCATCGGATTTCAACTATGCGATCAAGATCGAATGGTCCCGGTCGCGGGGATGGCTAGGTTGTCTTAGTGGCTGTGTAGAATAGGGTAGGTGGATAAGATAGGGAGGTTTGCGGCCCGGCACAATATTTTAAACACCAAAAAACGTCTCACGATAAACCGAAGATGGTGCCGCTACGGTCGCTCGTTCGGGTACCAAACGAACTCCGATTGCAACGACAATTGGCAGGCAGCCTACCTATATTAAAATAAGACCGCATGCCAAGTTTCGACCTAATCCGAGAATACTTTATACACACTTTTAAAAACAATATTTTAATGATGCCGTGGGCGCGTGCAAGTGCGGTCGTTCTCAAACGGTCAACGGTGAACACGGAGAGAACTAACAACCAATAACGGATGCATGTTTTGAGAAATTATGGCAATGGAGTGCCGATGCAATGCAGATGATGCGCATGATGTGATGATGAATGCAACAAACGAATAATCACAGGGCGTCAATGAAATAAAAGGGGAATCTTCTGGAGCGTCGGTCTCGGGCTGTTACACATCCTCTCTTAAATTGTTTCCAATCATGAGAAATTTCTTCCATATCTATCTGGTGCATTTCAATGTTGTGTTCATTTCTTGATCCCCCGAAGGCCATCATTTGAGAAAATTTCTCTGTTCTCAGCTTTCAGCTTTCATTCTCAAATTGTTCTTGATTCTTGTCTCTTCGTTTGTATCTCAATTATTTTGTTGCTTCATTCAAGTTTTCTATTAGGCGGATCATGGTCTCTTCGTTCTCATGTATCTCCATTGATTCTTGGTACCCTGATTCATTTGTGAATTCTTACTTGTGTTTCGTTGAAGACTTGTTCAAGTTTGTGCTCTCTCTCTCTCCAATGTTTCAAGAAGAATAAGTGGTTTGCTATATCCGTTGCTTGTCACCAATTAACGTGATGAAGGATAAGCATAACATAATTCTTATTCTTGTTCATCAAGTGATTTCAATTCTTCTTCCGAAGTGGCTCACGATATCAATTCCCGGTTGTAAGTTGTTTATCTTTTCTTTTATGGAGTTCCAAGTTTTCTCATCTATCTCATCGCCAAGCTTCATCTAAATCTGGCAATGCCTCAATCTTTTTCTTTTGCAACCTTCAACTCTTTCTATCATCCTTTAATTCCAGTGTTGTTCAAGTGGTTCTTCATGGCGGTTCATAGAGTGTGTAATTCTTTCTCAAGGTGTTCTTCAAGATTTTCGTTGGAGAACCTCAAGTATTCTTTTTCTTGCATTTCAGGTGCAATTATCCCTCCTTTTCTCTTTGAGGTGGTGTATAGCATTCTTGATTCATTAGGAGTTCCAAAGAGAATTTGTTTCAAGAATGAGATATTTAAACCCACCAATTTTTCGATCATGAGATATTTTCAACCCATAATTTCTTCATTGAGCTTATCTTGGATTCGATTTCACGAAGAGCTTTTCCTAAGAATTTATGCTATTATGGTGGTTATTGTTGATCGAAGTTCTCAATGTATCCTCCTCGTGAAAGAAGTTGCGCATATATTGTTGCTCCCAATCAATCTCTATTTCCGTTAGTGGTTGGTTGTCACCTCATAATTTTGAGATGTTTTCCATAAGCCCCACAACAAGCTTGTTCTTTTCGTTGTTGATTTCCAACAACTCCGTTCAATTATTCTTCATAAGAATGCTTTAAATACAATTGTCATAGAAGTTCTCATCTTCTTCTATGTTCTCTTCTCTCCAATGATCTAGTGACTATTCTTTTATTCCAGTGGCCTTCTGATGTTGCTCTCTTTCATTAATCATCTCGGGTTGTCAAGACCATGTTGTTTCCTTGCTTCTCCATTTAATCGGAGTGTTGTGAAATATATGCAATTTCCTTCCATCATATCAAGTTCTCTCTCTTTTCACGCCGAAGTGCTGCCAAAATTTCTTTTGAATTATGTCTTGTTTCTCGTGCCATTCTCCATCTCTTGCAAGCTTCAAGGTTCATTAATTTCACTCATTTCTCAATGAAGCAACTATGTTTTACCTATTGCTCTTTCTCTTCCTCTTCCCCATTTAATTATTAGATCTCAGGTCGAGATCTCTTGTTAGTGTAGGAGTGATGTAACAGCCCGTAACCGACGATCCAGAAGATTCCCCTTCTATTATGTTGTCGCCATGTGATTTATTTGGTTGTCGCATTCATCATCGCATCATGCGCATCATACGCATTGGATCGACACGTTGTTGCTGCCATTTTGAAAACATGCATCCGTTCGTAGTTCCGGTCCTCTCCATTTTTAGCATTAGCAGTTTCGAGACCAACCACAAATGCACGTGCCGTGGCCGAGTTAATATTTTTTTAAAGTGTTTATAAAACTTTCTGGGATTGGGTTGAAAGTTGATGTGCGGTGTTATTTTTATGTAGGTAGACCGCTTCCAAAATTTCATCGCATTCAGAGTTCGTTTGATAGCCGAACCATTAAATGTATATGGGCACTATAGACGGTCAAATTAATGGCCGTTTTGTGTTTTATAAAAAACCATGTGTCGGGCCAAAATCTCCCTATCTTCTCAGCTCACACTCCTCTCCACAACCCACTAAGCCCACGTAACCTACCCCTCCATTTCGTACTATACGATTAAGATAGTACGGTCAAAACCGGTGTAAAAAACCCCTAACCTATCTCCCCTACCTATTTAAAGACCCCCTCTAGTCCATTTTTGACGTCCCCGATCCCAACCCAATGATACCCAGCCTACTCCCACCTCTCAGCCGCCGCCCACCACTTTTTCAATGCCAGGGACCCCGCCGCCGCCACTTGGGGCACAGCCATGGACCGGCCGCTACCTGAGCCGGCGCCCTGGCCAACCTGGAGCCACCATGTCGCCCCAGTAGCCACCAGCCACCACGGCGCGCCCGACCCACGACCGGACCACCTCGGGCCCGACTGGGCCGAGCTCCCCTGGCCCCACGCACCATGTGCCTCCCAGGCGCTCCACACGTGCGCCGCCATGCCTCCCTCCAGCGACCACATCTACCATGCCTCCCTAGCCCCGTCGCTGCCTTTGTGCGACCTAGCCACCGGAGGGCCTCCCCCTTCCTGCCGCACCATCGACGGCCAATGCTCACCCCACCCACACCTTTGCCTTTCGCTGCGAGCCGTCGCACCGTGTGCCTTACCACACATGTACAGTTGCCGGCTCGATCTCGGCCCGCCACCGCCGGTCATCTGCACCCCGGAGGATGCCGGAATCCACCACCCCTCGACCCCCCTCGACCTCGACTCGTCGTCCGCCGGCGATGGAGCCGACGCCGTTGACGTCGGGCTTCTGTGCCCAGATCTAGACGAGTTTGGACCAATCCAGCCCGGATGAGCCATTCCCCCGTCCAAACGTCCCTCGCGGTACAAGTCCATCCCAACCCAAAAATAATCGTCATGCTATATTAATCTGCTTGTAACTCTGTTCCTCTTCATTGGATTAAAATGATTTTAATATGTAAGTTGTTCTAGTTTTCATGCTCTACATCATGGAAGCATTTGCATGCATATTAGGAATAATCTATATGTTGTTAATTGTGTTGAAAAAGTGCATCCCTTTGTGGTTGGTAAATCTGTTGTTTTCTTCTAAGTTACGTAGATGATTGCATCTAGACCCGCATATGGTTCCTTCAGTAGAATTGTTCTAGGATATGTCTACTTTCATGCCATACCTTTGGTTGCCATGTATACTATGATGAAAATGCTCATTTCTTGCTCCCAAGGTGATATCACGTTAAAAACTGCAGTGTGTTTTGGTAAAGTTCCATGTGTAGCTCGTATTAAGCAATCCATGCCTATTTTGAGGGTGCGAATGGAGTGATTTGTAGTAGTCTATGACTAGTTCCTATTAGTAGGTTTACAATGACATGTATGCCATTCTTAGGTGTCGTTTTCATGCATATCAGGATTCATCTAGCTTCTGTTGATTATGTTAAAAAAGTGCATCCCGTCGTGGTTGTTAAACTATTATTTTCTTCTAAGTTACGTGGATGGTTGCATATAGACCGTAGGTCTTTTGCATATGGTTCATTTGTAAGAATTTCTCTAGGATATGTCTACTTTTATGCCATGCCTCTAGCTCCCATGTAGATTATCACTAAAATGCTCATTTGTTGCTCCCAAGGTGCAATCACATAAAAAACTGCAGTCTATTTTCTTAAAGTTCCATTTTGCGTAGCCCCTATTAAGCAAGCCATGCCTCTTTTGAGGGTGCGAAGTGAGTGATTTATAGTAGGCTATGACTAGTTGCTGTTAGTAGGTTTCCTATGACATGTATGCCATGCTTAGTTGTAATTTTCATCAACATGCTAAGATGATGTTGCTATTTGGTAGGGTCAAATATTTCTAAGTCTTGAAATCTGATATTTCAGCATGCCATCTTGTGTTGATGCTACCTATGACTGTGTGCATATTTAGACCTGTCTAGTGTGGAATGAAATGAAGTGCATCATGCCTACTAACATGTTGTAAATTTTCATGCCATTATATTCCCTGTAGAATGTGGTTTTCTTGCTGCCAATACTAACTTGCTATTTTGTGATCTCTTTTCCTAGTGATCCATGCTTCTATTCAATTGATGTTAGGAGATGGTTGTTGCGCATATTGTACACTCCTTCCCCATGTCTTGTTTGAGTAATTTAGGTTCATGTAGCTTGTTGTTTTGGTTTGTAAAAAATGCCATGTCGTTGTTTTGGCAGATTATGTCTATTTCTTGTATTGGATGTAGTTGTTGAACCGTTGCTCCGTTTTGAACATGTCATATATGAAACTTTCTTAGAATCTCATGTAGTTTCACAATATCTTGATGTATACATGATTTGGAATGCTTGTGGGTGTAATTTGCATACATTTTGCATTTATGTCTTATTAAATTGTGTTGGTCATATCTTATAAACCGTTGCTCCGTTTTAAAGATCTATATATGTAAATCGACTAGAATGACATGTCGAATTACATGGTGCACTTTATTTTGCTTTTTAATAAATATAAAGTGCATTTAGTTCAGATCTTAACCAATTCAGAAATTAACATATGGGGTCATTTTGGAAATGCTATATGTTATTTCTGACCTCATAAAATGCCTAGGCAGATAGTTTATTTATGCTCCACCTCTTGCTATGTTTAACAACATTTATTGTTGTCGTGTACCTAAACGGGAGAAATCCAAGTTTGAAGTTTCATGAATATGCAACTTGTTGCATATTGAGCTTCACTTAATCTGTAGGAGTTGATTTTTGCGCTTTACCATGTCATGCATAATAAAATGGGCATGCATCATATTTTATTGTGCATCGTGTCATGAGTATGTTGTGGTGAATATCGTGTGTTGATTATTGTTTCCAGTCTGTTTCTTCTCGATAGAGTTTCGCAAGCGTGGCGGAGTGTGAGGATTCGTTTGACTACGTTGGTTCGTCTACTTCGTGGATTCGTTCTTCTTCCAAGCGGCTCACGTGCAAGATGATCATTTCCCTAGATACCATTACTATCATTGACATGATAGTTGCCTTGTTCTTACTCTATGTCTCGCTGCCTACCAACTATTATGTTCATCCTCACAATATTGCATTGAAAAGCGTCTAACCCCTCGACATCCCAGCAAAACCTTGTTTGGCTATGTTATCCCTTGCTCACCCTTCTTATAACATTGCTAGTTATAGGTGTCATTGCTTTTCGTGTGAAAACATGGATTCCTTGTTTTATCACCAAATTATTGCTAACTAATTTAATGCACCTATATACTTGGTAAAAGGTGGAAGGCTTGGCCTTCTAGCCCGGTAATTTGTTCCATCTTTGCCACCCTAGTTACTTGTGTACCGGTTGTTACGTTCCATATTGAGCGATCCTAACATGCTTGGGGTTGTTACGGGACCCCCTTGACTTTCTATCTAGAATAAAAGTCGTCTGGCAAGGCCCAATATTGGTACTATATTGCCCAAGATAATAATACTGAGCATTGTTAATAATGCATAGCGAGTCATGAACCCGAGGAGTAATTGAACATAATACAGGGAGGGGTAGTGCTGATGGTGCTAGTCCCAAATAGAGCACTGTGTGGGGCCAACCCGGGGCAACTCGGGTGATTTCTATCAGGCCACTTGTAACACCCCAAAATTTTGGCATGATTTGCATTTATTTAAAATTGGCCATGGTGATTTAAGAAATTATTTGTTGGTTTTATGCTGTTTTCAAACCCCTTCTTTGTTTTTTCTAAAAAGATTTCTTTCTTAAGTACGAGCTTTTGAAATATATTATTTGACTTGACTGTTGCCTCAAATATTTTTCCAATTATTTCCAAATCAAATGAAGCCATCTTTATAATTTTTTTCTTTAGGGTTCATTTATTCAAAAATTTACTTCTAAGGTTTGATTTGAACTACAACCATTTGATAATTTATTTTAAAAATTCCACAAAGAAATTAAAAATGACCTAGTATGTTTTTGAATCAAATTTTTATAAAATGATATAGCCGAATGTTTTTGAATAAGGGAGCACATTATATCCTTTTCCATTTCTGGTCCCACTTAGTATTTGCACCACAACCCCTAGTGAAAACTCTTAAAAAATTCTACAAAAATTTGGAGTTGTCAAGGAGTTTATATAAATCACTTTTGTGCAAAAAACCCACTTTGTGTTTTGAAAATTTTGAGCACCACTGTCGGATTTCGGGCTCCGCAAAACCCTAAAGATTTGAACTCACGGGCGTGTACGAAGATCTCTCACGACCAAACTTCGCCAAACACGCTACTCAATGGGAACGGCGAGGAACTCACTCGATGGTGAGGGAAACACATAACACAATAGTTTACCTAGGTTCGGGCCATTGCGAAGCGTAAAACCCTACTCCTGGCTTGGTGGATTGCCTCTCGTGGTGGTTTGTGGATGAACTAGTACAGTGTTCTTCGGCCTCGTGAGGCTAGGTGGCCTTAGTGGTGCGAAGATGGGTGAATGAATGATTCGGGATCAGATCCCCTCCTACGAAGTAACCTATCCTCTATTTATATTGGCAGACCCGTTCCTCTTCCCTTACCGTTTCGGCTGGAAGGGATCCCACAACGACCAATTTTGAAGGGGGGCAAAGGAACATGCTCCCCTGCCCAAAGGTGGTATTTGCATGCAAAGTAGCACCACACGCTGCAGGGACGGTACCGGGGATGACGTCTACCATACTGGCAGGCGGCGACCGCTTTGTTGCACCAGAAAGGAAACCTTTGGAACATGCCTTGGCGACCCTGGTGCATCCTTGTCCCCTCTGCACTAAAGGGGGAACTGCATTGTCCTCTTGTCTGCTGCTCGCCTGTCCTTCCCATGCGTCATCCTTGACTCGTGAGGCCGAGCCTGGCCTCGGAATATCCGCCGCTCCAGAGGGGTCCTGAGGAGCCCCCCTACGGGTCTTGATGCCGTTCCTCCTCGCGAGGTTTGGCCCCTCTCGGAGGCCTTGCCTTGAGTAATGTCGAGCCTGTGGATGTTGGGTTGATGAAGTGGGCCAACCCTGGGCCGCAGATAGGCAGGTCTAGGTATCCCCATTCCCAAAACACCGACAGTAGCCGCCGGGCCCACGACGCGCCTCGGTTGGCTTCTTGGCGAAGCCTTGTGGGAGGCTTGACGCGTCACAAGCCCTATTTGCCCACGGGTTAGGCGGCACACGTGTCCAGTAGCCATGTGATGACTCTCTCGCTCCTCGATGCGTTCGGGGTACGCCAGGCCACGACGGCACGATCTCAAAGAACCACGCAGGAAATCATTTTTCTCATTGAATGGCAGCGGTGCAGCCTGGCCACACCCAACGGCCCTCGCGGACGTGACCGCTCGGTGGACAGGTGAAGCGACGTAAGCGACAACGCTCCCGTCGGCCCACCTCGCAACCCTCGTGGGCCGCGCGACACTCCCACTCCCACGACGGTTGGTGGTCGTGGTTCATCTATAAATATGCCCCACCCCTAGCAAGGTATAGACACCGCAATCTTGAGCTACCTCTCTGCTTCCTCTGCTTCCCGCGAAAAACCTCTTCTCCCCTTCCTAGCAGGGGGAAGCGCGCGGTGCCTTCCGCGCCTTTTGTCCGTCCCCGGGAGCAGCGACGGAGGGCCCTATGAGTCGCCGCTTATCCACCACCGTTGGGCCCTGAGCGACGAGTAAGTCCCTCATCTGCGTCTCATCTCCTTGTCGTCCCATATGCTGCTTCTCGGTTGATCTTTCCTTTACTCCAGAGTGCCCTCGGCCAAGAAGCTTAGCCTAGGCGAGCTTCAGGAGGAGGTGGAGGGGCTGCGGGCTTAGCTCGCGACTGCCGAGGCCGCCCTCCATGCCGCCCGCGAAATCGAGGAGGAGGCCAAGGCTGACTTGACATCGCTGCAGAAGCAGGTCCATGAGGCGAGTGACGCCATCTTGGCCGCCAAGGACGAGGCGTCGTTCGCCCGGATGATAGCGTCCTAGTGCGCCAAGCAGTTCGCGGGCATCGCCGGCCGGGCGACTGACGCGACGCGTCTTTTTTGGGGGAGGCCCCGGTGCTACCAAACGTGAGGAGCGACGGGGGCTACCTCGCCTTCTTCAAGAAGGTGGTGGAGGCGCTGGAAGCCGGCGTCTCCCGGGTGGAGGAGGAGAGCGTGTCCAATGCGCGCGAGCTTTTGGGCCTTGCCTTGATGCTTGTCTTCTCCAACCTGCACCGCCTTGTCCCAGAGCTCGATCTCCAGCACATTGTCGAGCTGGTGCCCACTGAGTCCCTGCGCCTTCTGTTGGACGAGGTGCGCCCGCACATGGATGCCCCGGTGGAGCGTTATGTCCTGGCATGTGTCTCTAGCGAGGAGAAGGGCTCCGATGCTGAGCCCACGGGTGCCAAGGGCGGCGTCGGCAGCCTCTCCCCCTAGACGTCCCCCAGCTTCCGTTTCCTTCTCCTGTAACGTCAGGCCAAGAACTCTGCCATGTTGGGTGTTAAACTTTTGTTCGTTATCTTCGTCGTTCTCTGTTTTTTCCTTTGGCTCTTGTGCCGATTGATCGCTTGCCGGTAGTCGTTGCGGCTCAGCTACCTTGCATAGGGCTCGTCGCTGCCCCAGCCATGGCCCTCAGGAGGCCCTGTCCTCCCAAGGTTCCGCCCGTGCTGCCGCACGCTTGGTCGATGACCTCCTTCCTTGCCGCATCTGAATCCTTGGGCTCTGCATCCTTTCGTTAGTACGCATGTTTTTAATTCATCGTTAGTCTGACGTGAAACGAGATGGTCCCGGTCTGGACCTGTGGGGTACCTAGCTCGTGGGTTTGCGCCGGTCTCTTGCGTATCTCGTCCTGAGTAGCTCCTGTTTTGTAGGTGGGAAAGGGTGAAGACCATTTCGGCACTCTATGTGTGCAGGTCCTGGTCCCGCACATTTCCTTGCCTCCGTAAGGCACAACCAGTTACCAAGGTTGTTCCTCATGGGGCAAAGCCCCGGTGCCCCAGGTGCCGACGTGGTCGACACATGGGTGGTCGAGTGGCCTTGCGACCTGTAAGGGCTCTGAGGCATGATTCTGAGGAGCCCCCCTTGACACTCAAGCCGCTCTACATCGAGAGGACCCGGTCCTGCACATTTCCCCATCATCGTTAGGTTCGCACTTCATAGGACAGGGCCCAACCACTCCTGACACCGACCGGAGCTCCAGGAAGGCGCCAGCAGTGGAGAGTGGCATTATAACTACTAAGGCTCCTGAGGCGGTGCCCAGGAGCCCCCCTTTTGGCGCTCGAGTGATTCCGCACTACGTTCCTTTGGTCATCGCCCAGGGGGCCCTGAGGCCTCCCGAGGCTCTTTGTGGTGGTATCATGTTTCGGTCCGGACCGTTGAGCGGGGGTTGACTATTGAAAAGTGTTTGCCCCTAGGGCGGCAAGTCCTAGGTGCATAACCTGAACTGGCATAGATTTTAAACTGTACTATGGAATTTCTTCCGGTGCCAAACCAGCATGTCTAGCAGAGCTTGGGTAACCAGCCTAGCCATCCTGTTAAGTTACACCCCAAACCAAACCCTCTAGCCTATAGTGGCACTCGGTTGAACACCTGTCGTGCACTTCCAGATCACGCCAGAGCGCATGTTTTTCTCGTCGTGTGCAGCAGACACCGCGCCCACCTCCCTGTTTCCAGTGTCACCCATGCAATGGCAACATGCAGCTCCTCATTGCTAACACTACTGGTACTTGCTGCACCTCCTACAACCATGCTGGCCGTCGATACCAGGAACGACTTCCTCGGCGAGTACATCATCGCCCGAGCCACCCCTGCTCGCCAGGTCCCCCCTTCGGTCGATGTTTTCGCGTCAGCTTGCCATACCGCCAGCTGTACCCCATTGGACCCTCCCCTGCATCGCCACATATCCCTCCAGCTTCAGAGGCGGCCGGCTGCCAATCTTATCCCCATTTCCTCGGACCGGCCTCGAGGTCCTATAAGAAGGCGCGTCCGAGCCCTCCTAGCAACGGAAGACTCCTCTGTACACCCGTAGGAGACCACCCCTTCCCCCAATTCGGACCAGGACCACCACCTTCCCTAGCTCCGGTGACCTCAACCACCGCCGTGCCTCGGATCAATTAGGCCAGGCCAAAGAATCCTAGCCCCACCTGAGCCAACCCTCGATCCCTTCTCAATCCCACGGAGCTATCCCACCTCTCGGGACCTACCTTGATCTACCCTAGCTCGAATCTCACCTGAACCAAAGCTGCCCTCTGCCATGGATGAAGGGTTGCTCCCCCTCAAGCTCCGTCGTGTCCCCAAACCTCAAAAATGGATGCCTCTCATCCTTCTGAGCAGGTGCATAGCTGGAATGCTGCAAATGGTGCACCGTGTCGCCGGCAATCGCCACCGGAGTACACTCCCATGCTCTTTGTCAGCGTGCGCGAGAGGAGGAAGGAGAACCCGACAGATGGGTCCCATCTGTTGGTGAGTGGCCTGGTTCCCTCGGCCACGTACCCGCGTGAGTGTGCTTCCCTCCAGGGAAGGAATACTCGGCTTGGCTATAGAGAGAAGAGGAAAAACTTGAAAAGTTTTGGAGTGCAAACTACCTCTCTACACTTGGAAGGCAAGCATCCTGAATCTTGATATGATTTGGTGGTGTGTGGTTTGCCTGTTCACGTAAACATGTTGGTTATGTTAAATAAATGGTGATATGTCATGTGATGATCATGCATGTGACTTTCTATTTGAAAGTACAATTACTGTATTATAAGTTTGGGACAGTAGTCACATTTGTCCTCCACACATGCCTACTGGATGGGATCCAAGGAGAGTCGGTGTCTCGTGAAGATACGACTTTGGGACTGACATCTCGTGGGGCGAGGATTGTCAGCGAGGCATGTTGCGGTACGCCGGTAGTGGCTCTGTGTGCAGAAAAGACCTTGATTGTGCTAATCATGCAGGGAATAACTTACACCTCGTGAGTCGACCATATATCGAGTCTTGTGAGTATGTCACCTTAACCCTTCGTGCTGCCACATGTCTTCCTGAAAGGGAATATGGTTCAGTAGGTCGTAAACCTATTACGAGGTACACACCAAGTAGAGAGGCCGGGATGAAGGTATCCGGGTCACGGAACTAAATCCAGTCATCCGGTCAGGGGGCATGAGTGTTTCCGGTCAGGGACCGAGAGGGAAGAGCTCTTCCCTTGTAGCTCGCGGAATAAATTTGATCCCATGCTAGTCAAGGTTGGAGCCTCCCCATCTTATGGTTCTTTTGTGGCAGCGTAGTCCAAGTGATATCGGTCTTCATGGGAGAAAAATGGGTGTGTAATGGTTTTGAGTTTTTACTTCTAAAATACAGTACGCGAGATTAGTCCGAGTGTCTATTGAAACTCGTGGGTTGTGGGTAAAGAGTACACCCTCTGCAGAGTCAGAATTATTAGAGTAGCCGTGTCCACGGTCAAGGACGACTGGTTGACTAGTCAAGTGTCGGTCTCAGTGTCGGTCTTCGAATCAAGTTAAGAAATCATGTGACTAATCATGAAATATGGTGGATGATCATAAATATTATTTTATTATGGACTAACCCCTATGATTATGATTGTTGAATGTCCCTAGGACGGTTCTATCTCATGGATGTTCATTACTTATTATTGTTTCATTTAAGCCCTTTATGTGGCGTCGCTTAGACGTCCGACTGCGGCATTTTTATTATTTCATATAATCCCTTTATGCGTTGTTGCTTAGACGCCCGACTGCGGCACACTTGTTATATCTCTCATAAGCCCTTTATGTGGTGTCGCTCAGATGCCCGACTGCGGCACGCTTGTTATATTTCTTATAAGCCCTTTATGTTGTGTCGCTTAGACGCCCGACTAAGGCATGTTTATTATTTCATACAATCACTTTATGCGGCGTCGCTTAGACGCCCAACTGTGGCATGCTTGTTATTATTTTATTCAAGCCATTCATGTGGTGTCGCTTAGACGCCCGACGGAGGCATGTTTTATATCATATCCGTTAATCTTACTCTTATTGTCCGCTTATTAAATTATTAGTATGATAAAAATTCTAGTACTACTACTTGGAAAGTACATTATGGTTGATAGAATATTGTGGTATTATTGTAAGTACATATTAACCCTTGCCAATTTATGTTTGTTTTCATGATGTTGCGAGTACATTCAAAGTACTCACTGTCTTCTCCCAAGCTATTCTCTTGGCCAGATTGCATGCTTGAAGAGGAGGAACTCGATGATAAACCCAGAACCTAGGCACCAAAGACAGCAGCCTCGTGAGATAGGAATTATGTGGGTCAGCTATTCCTGTGGGAAATTGAGTCCCATAGACGCTCGAGATCGCCGAACCGCTTCCACCGTCAACCATTAGAAACCTGTTGATGTACTCTATGGACCACACCGGTCTTGTACCACAATTTTGTATTTTAGCTAGGACAATTGTATCAAGGATTCGTGCACCAGCTAACAGTATTCCTGGGGCTGGTATGCACAAGGGCCAATTTGAAGGGAAATTAAAATCCTTGGAAAACCGGTCCTGACAACCTTGGTATCAGAGACAGGCTGACCATTGGCTAATCCTATCTTAGCCGAGTCAATAAACCCTCGGTAACCACCTAGCCAAGCCTTCCCAAACCAGTAGCCCGCATAGTATTAACCAACTAATTTCGGCAATCGGTGCCCAACCTATCAGACTAGCCCTGTGATCAAACGCGAGTGACCGACAACTAAGTTGTCCTTTTTGCAATCTTGCGAGGGAAAACTTTGTTTTCCTTTTCTATAAAGGGAATGAGTACACCACGTAGCACATCACAGCCACTACCATCTTGCAAGATGCCAGGCCCCATTGTTCACAATGAGACCACCACTATGGACCAAGGAGGTTTTGTAGCCATCCTGGCCAACCTAACACGTCGTGCCATTGCTATGGCACAGCCTCTGGAGTATGTTGTGTACTAAGAGCACACGAGTGATGCCCTCCGTCACTTCTAGGCCACAGTACACATCTATGGCAGGACTACCACCCAAGAGCGTTCCCATCGGTTCACCGGAAGGAGAACTTCCTACGAGCCTGAAGCCATCCAATTAGAAACTCGAGAGGCAATAGTTCAACTCCGACACCTGTCGCCAAGAGTTAAATGTCGCTCATTCTACTACTACCCTAGCCGTGAAGGTTATGGTAGGCCGCTCCAAGTCACCAACGGAGACCATGAGACCGACCCCGCCCTGTTGCACCTCGTGCGCTACCTGAGAGCGCAAGAGGTACTGTACGACCAGGTCACCCTCGTCCTACTTGCAGCTCGTGAAGAGTTGGCTTGTCTTGAGCCAAGAAGTAGAGGAGTGGAGCCCGACGGCAGCAACCCTGTAGTGCTATTTGAGATACCAATTGAGCTCCTAAGGTCTATCTCAGCTGCCGATCAGAATCATGCGCCCAACTCCTGTGAGGAGCTTCACCGCATTTTGGGGATTTCCTCCAACGGCACAGTAACCACAACACCCCGCAATGGAAACCACCGCTACCCCAGCATTTTAGCTCCACCTCCTTCCCCAAGCAACCGTGATGCCATGGTTCCAGGAAAGTCGACGTCCGCAAGACCCGCTCACCTAGGTGTAAACGAAGTAGACTAAGCCATAACCCGCCTTAGTGTCCTCTTGCGTGTTATGTATGGGATGGTATTATCATAAAATAAACGGGCAAGTTGTTTTTGTACCATTATTTTTATTAGTACCGCTTATAGTCATGTCTATGTGCTTTTGGGTCGCATAGCTTATAGTTGGACGTAACCACGGGAAGCCGATTCCCAACCGATCACCATAGTAAAATGTCCCATTTCATGGACAACTATTTGTGGCCTTGACCGAACCACGTTAGAGCGGTGCCAACCACCGAGACCAACCCAAGACTTGCACCCTAACCCCGCCCTATATAAGAGTCACCCAGTGACTTTTTTCCAACATCCCTCACCTTGTGCACTGCATTCACAGCCTTTTGTCGTGCTACCCCAAGGGAGTTACCTCAAAACTCCGGATGAAACTTCGGGCAGTTTTTTAAGATATTTTGGGATTTTACCAGCAGTACCATGAGTTCTCTCCTTCCACCCCAATACGAGTTGTTCAAGTGGAGGATCACTTCCACTACCTTGAAATATTGGGCAGTCGTGGACATTATCCAAGTGGACCCTAACCAAGACCCCAAGGAAGTTTGCTTTAGCGAAAAATCTATGCCTATCTTTAAAATGGCCCTAGAGGTTGCTGCCTACGTAGCGATTACTCATCTTCGATTTGCACTACCATATGCCAGTGAAAGGGGGTACTGTTATTTTTCAAGATGTGCAGTGCCCAGAGGAGCAGCGTCTTTTCGAGGAACCCGTGCAGAGAGAGACCCCATGTTGAGCAGGCACGTGCAGTATGTCATCGCTCAAAAGCGCTTGACACAACACGTGATGGATTTCCTCCAGACCCTCGTTGCCCAAAACCCTCATAACACCATTGGCGAACCCCTGAGGATAGACCCAGCAGGAGGCATTTTGCGAGTCCTCCATCTGCTCGCCCGTGAAGACGAATTAGATATTCCACTACCAGGAATATTCCATCATGACCGTTAGATTTTTTTCATGTTTCCGTGAACACCATGCTTGTGTCTACTAGTCGAGTTTATGATTGTGTGACGTGATGGTTGTACCTTACCTTGTAGGTTATTGCAACCATATGTTTTATTTCAGCCATGTGATTGTTGTGGTTTTTCCTTGGCTTGTTTTCTTAGGAAAATTCTTTGAGTCATAGATTTTCTTAATAAAACTACTACAACATAAATATTTCCAACAATATTTTGTTCGCATGCCAACCGGCTCACAACCACACTCGCTCTGCCAATGCACTAAGGACAGAACCGCACACACCTAACCACTAGCTAATCCCCTCTATAGCACCACAGTTTTTCCGAAAGGAATAGATTATGGTTGTTTTTATTTTTGTAGAGTGCTGCCAGCACACCAGCAACCATCCATGCATTTTGCGTGTGCCTAGTATTCGTGTTCACCGTCCCCGTGGAGAGCCATCACTCGAGAAGCAGCATCGGGACGATCATCCTCGATCATCGTGCAAAGGAGCGCTGACAACCAGATCAACACTTCCATTGCTCCAGCTAGCAGGATTATCAGCCACCTTGGGAGCTCGTCCACCATCAGAGACTCGCCTTGAGCTCCTGCAAACTGAGGTGAAGAGAAGAAGGAAATAGGAGGAGTGAGGCCGGGTGTGAGGTAGAGGAGAGAACGACGCGGTCGTTTTATAGCCCGAGTTCGGTGCGTGATGGACGCAATCACCAACATTGCTCGTTGCTCGATCACCGGTGTTCGGAGACGAATCCGCGAGCAATGCCGACAAAGAGCTGGCCCGCGATGCAAGTGCACGCTGTGCCGGCAGCTAGCATGCCGCACACTACCACGGTACCGCCCTGGACGCCTATGCGCTAGATGCCACGTGTGGACAAAGCAGCGGAAAGAGCACGCGGGAAAGAATGAGGAGAGAAGATAGCCGAAGGAAGAAGAAGAGACTCATAGTGGTGTCCACCTGTGAGCGAGAGAGAACAGTGTGCACTTGGGTACGGGAAGCACAATTCAGCAATTGGGAGTTTTCCTTTTTCGAAAATTTTGTCGTTGCCATTCATAGCACCACCTCGTTTTCCCCAACCGTAGCAATAGTCTGTAGCTACAGTACCACACCACAGTTGCGCCAATTACCGTTTTTACTATAACCACGTAGAGTAGTTATTTTTGTGTAGATACTACAGTGTGGTAGGAGTTTATATTTTGCAACATCCCTAGCAAATCTCGAGGATGAGTTTTTTCTTAAGGAGGGTAAAGTTTGTAACACGCCAAAAATTTGGACATGATTTTTATTTATTTAAAATTGGCCATGGTGATTTAAAAATTTATTTTTGGGTTTTGTGCTGTTTTCAGACCCCTTCTTTAATTTATTTTATAAAAACATTTCTTTCCTAAGTAGGAGTTTTTGAAAGATATTTTTTGACTTGAATGTTGCCTCAAATATTTTTCAAGTTATTTCCAAATCAAATGAAGGCATTTTTATAAATATTTTCTTTAGGGTTCATTTATTAAAAAATTTACTTCGAGGGCCTGATTTGAACTACAACAATTTGATAATTTCTTTTAAAAATTCCACAAAGAACATGGAAATGACCTTGTATTTTTTTGAATCAAATTTTATGAAATAATATAGCCATGTGTGTTGGAATAAGGGAGCACATTATATCTGTTTCCATTTCTGTTTGATTTCGTTCGTAGTCGTACCCTGCTTTGCTACATGGTGATTGTTTGTATTGCTATATTGTGATGTTCATGTTGTAGCTTGTGGCAAGTGTAAGCCATTTCCATATACTCATCTCTTTTGTACATGTACTTGTAAGGATATTCATTCATGCAAAACGACGAATGCCGTTCTATCTCTGTCGAGGCTCTCGAGCCAAAATAAGGATAGGATCGCTTCTTGGGTGTTACAACCATGTTATGTACCGATCCTGATGTTGCCTTGCAATAAGCTTAACAAGCTATTACTAGGCCGACCCAGGTAAGAGTCACTAGGCAGCGGTGAAAACTATCTTGGTGTACTTGAAAAGGACTAAAGAGAGGTTCCTAGTGCATGGAGGTGTGGAGGAGCTCGGCATAAAGGATTACACATATGCTAGTTTCTAAACCGATAGGGATGATTGTTGATTGCAGTGTTATGTCCTGAATGAAGGAGTAGTGAGTTGGATGAGTTCCAAGCAAGATATATACAGTGGTCGACTCCACAATAGTGGCCGGATACATTGCGCCTTGTGAAGCCGCAAAGGAAAGTGTTTGGATTCGAAAGTTCCTGGAAGATCTTAGTGTGTTCCCGGGCTGGTCAAAACCGTTGGACCTTTATTGCGATTTTTGAGGTGTCATCGCACAGGACAAGGAGCCGAGACAACTGTAAGTGCATCTAGTGCCCCTTAGTGATTTTGGTGGTTTGAAGACTTATAGGTTAAGAGCCTGATATGTTTGTGAGTGTACACAGACTCTATAAGTCATTGAGGAGTTTGAGTTATTCACTGAAAATCCACCCCTAAAAATGTATGTCTTCGGGTGAAGACTTTGGTCATTCCTTGAAGACATTGACCGTGAAGAAATTGCAAAGAAATTGATATTCCTCATGAAGATATTGAATATGAGGAATTAAGTGTGTCCTGAAGAAAACACTCTGAAGACTTTGAAGCTTGAAGATTTACTCTTTCTGTTTCATTTTCTTTATACTTGAGTCATAGGAACACCGTAGTATTAAAGGGGGTCGAGGTAAAACTATGGAACGAATTTCCTCATGAGACCCAACCCAAACGTACAACTACCAAAGCCTCAAAGTGAGGAATATGAGAGACATAAGGACTTTCACAGTTGAAAATTCCGACCGTTGCCACGCCACGCGCCACCTGTCTTACATCTTATCCACCCAACAGTCATATTATTAAAGGGCATTTATGTCAAATCATGTCGGGATGCTCCCAGGCTATAAATAGCCACCCCCACAACCACTAGTTGGTTGGCTGCTCCGAGAGAAACTGACACTAGTCATTTAGAACAAGCCAAATTCTTTAGAACCTTTGAGTGAAAATCTTCAAGTGAGGAAATACTCCAAACACCCAAACCCAAACCAAAACCCAACTAATTCAGCATCACTCAAGAAGTTATTCGTGTGTGGAATCGATGCTTGTTACCTTGGAGGACTGTGCATCCTCGAGAGACGTCATGGTCTACAACATCCAGTAGTCAATTGTGGATCGCCGAGTGACCGAGTTTGTGAGGGTTTGGAAGTTTTCCCTGAAGAGTTAACACGAGTGTCGGACGAGGACTGTGTGTCCTTAGCTCAAGGAGAATACGGTAGGTACTATGTGTCCCGGGACTATGTCCTTTGTTTTCAATACCAAGCTGCTCCAAACCAGACATACAACTGTCATAGCAGTTGGAACTAGGTCATCAACAACTGTCCTCATAGAGCTACTGGTTCTATTTCCTCAACCTTCTCGTTTCCTCAATTGCATGTTGAGTACTTTCATGTGTACTGTTTGAAGAATTTGACTGAAGACTTTCTATGAATTCCTCACCTCAAATTCTTTACCTGATTTAATCTTCACCTGCTTGTCCTATACTTGTGACTTGTGCAAACCAAATCTCTGAAATCACGCTGAGTACTTTGTAGTAGACGTTTTTGCACCTCCTCACTTTGTACTACTTCTGCTGCACTCAGTTCATGACTAAGGACTTTCCTCACTAGGAATTTCCTGAGTGATGAAATTGTAAAATTTGTCTATTCACCCCCCTCTAGTCGATATAATGCACTTTTAATTGGTATGAAAGCAAAGTACTCCCTTGTTCCATGTGATTTTGGTTTAATCCCCTGGAGTTTTAGTTATGTCGATCGCAGGTATGATCAAGGTTACTGCAGGATGTCCTACCTTCGAAGGACAGGACTTCCGATACTGGAAGATTAAGATGCAAATGCATCTTCAAGCAATTGACAATGGTCTCTAGTATATTGTGGAAAATGGTATTCCCTCCATCACTTCTACTATCACTACGGATGATGTGAAGAAGTTCAAGCAACTCGATTCTCAAGCGAAGAATATCATCTGTGGCCACCTGAGCAAATGTCATTATTGCATAGTTAGTGCTTTGGGCACAACTAAGGTTATCTCGGATAGGCTGTCCAAAGTCAATAAGGGAGTCTCAACACAGCGTGACTCTCGAGTCGATGTTCTTCACAATCTCTTCAATCGCTTCAAGAGGCTTGACAATGAAAGTTGCCAAGATACCTTTAATCGCCTCACTGACATCTCAAATGAAATGCAAGCACTTAGAGCTAGAGACATCACTGACCATGAAGTTGTGAAAAATTGCTACGATCTCTTGATCTATCATTCGACGCACTGGTTCTGATGATCCAAGAATGAAGAGACTCCAAGATGCTTGATCCTGTTGATATACTTGAGAGACTCAATACTCATGAATCCCAACAAGAAGAAAGGAGATATCTGTATGGACCAAGCTATTCAAGACCTCGTGCGCTAAACGCTAAGGCTATTTCCTCATCTGAAGAAGAAGAATCTGATTGCAGTCTTGGTGACGCTGAAGAACAAGGACATGAACTTGTTATGCTCGTGAGGAAATTCCAGAAGTTCACAAAACATGGCCAGTTCAAAAAATCTTCAAGAAAAGATATGAGGAAATCAGAAGCTTCATCTCAGGACTACAAGAAAAGAACCTGCCCCAAATGCAAGAAATCTGGTCACTACATTGCCGATTGTCCTCGCTGGGTGAAATAATCAAGGAAGAAGAAATACAAGGATGAAATTTCTGATGACTCATAGAAAAAGAAGGAATCTTCAAAATCCTCATCTTCAAAGTCCTCATCGCACAAGAAGACTTGTTTCAGAAAGGCTCGGACACTCATTGGCAAGGAAATGGATTCTGAAGAAGAATCTAAGGAAAGTGATGAAGAGGAAGGTTCTGAAGTGGAGCCAGAATTTGGTGTGGCATGTCTTGCACTGGCTACCACATTCGTCGGCAAGTCAATCTTCAACCTTGAAGAAAATGACAACGCAAACTACACTAATGAATATGCTGATGACTTCGCTCCAATCTATTTGCTTCATGGAAAAAGGTTCAAAGGTACCAAACCACACTTCCTCCTCTGATTCTTGTGACTATGAACCTGATGATTATCAAAAACCCAGTTACTATAAACTTGCCAACATTGCCACTAAGAAACAAAGTGCCATTGAAAAGCTTTAGAAAATGGTAGACAAAAGCGATGATATGTTGAATGATGAAATCAATCATACTCAAGTCCTCACAAAAGATGTTCAAAGTCTTCAGTCTAGATTTGACAGTCTTCAAGATCTCTATGGCACACTCTTGGCTGATCATGAGAAACTTTCCTATGAATTTCTTCAAAGGAAGCTTGATCTTGAGAAGTTAAGAATGTTCCATGATATTCTTGGAATGCAAAATGATTCATTGCTTGCTCAACAGATCAGTACCGCTCAGGTAGAATTCATTCCACCATGTATGAAATGCATCGAGCATGAAACTGCTAATTATTGACCTGAATCATCAAATGCTTCTATCACTACAAATTCTTCAACTCTTATTGCGGTATCAAATTATTCACTTGAGGAAACCACAAATGCTACTGACGAAAATGAAGGATTGAAGGAATTGTATGTGACAGGCATATACAAAAGTCTCAAAGGGCATCAAACCCTTTGCGATGTGCTCAAAAAGCAGATTCTAAATAGGAGTACAAGGAAAGAGGGCATTGCTTTCGAGAGGAAATTGAATGTTGATGGATCGTATTGGAAACCTGAGCAGTATCCCAAAATCTCATGGGTTGCTGGTAAAGGCCCTTCCATTGATCCATCCACTCTAACAGGCTTTGCATGTGAAATGTCCTATTTCTCTGATGAGTCATTTGACTCCAACTATAAGCTGTTCAACAATCAATCTAGAAAAGTATTTGCTCGACATGTTGGAACTAACTGCAGGAATGGACCACCTGTGAGGAAAATTTGGGTCCCCAAAAGTTGCTTCGAAAATCTTCAGGTGAATGTTCTCATGGCACCACCAATGAAGAACCAGAACCCCAGATCAAATTCCTCAGGTGGACCAAAGTCTTCGCGAGGATCGAATTCCTCAAATGGTCAATATTATGCTCGTACTCGCACTAATGCTTCTGATATACAGGGAAACTACAAGGGACATGAATATGAGCATTATTCCTTAAATCATTATTTTCATAAGTCCTAAAAGAATTTCTCTGCCTATTTATTTGAGTACTCTAACCCCCCTATTGTGAAAAGAAGTGCATTACCTTAAATGCCTCAATTCTCATACGATGCTCGCACGATGATGAACTCTTTGCCACCCCTTCATATGTGGGTGGTGAAGAAATCGAACTAATCAATTCAGCAGGTCAGGTCTCTAAATGAAAGTTATCATCTAAAGAATTTGCTGGAGACCTAAGGAAATTGCTTGATTGGACTCAAGCTAAACCATGATGAAGTTATAACGTTTCACACGTCCTCAAATTTACTATTTATGATGAAACTCACGTGTGATGAAATTGATATCATATTCTTCAAGTTTGAAGCATATGAGATGGTAAGGTGTACTAATTCATATGGAGGATGACAAACCCAAGAATAAAAAGTGGTTTATTGATAGTGGTTGCACAGATCACATGTCTCATGATAAGAGCTTATTGATGAATATACCACTAACTCCATCACCACTAAACAAAATCACTTACGCGGATAAAGGTAAAAGCAAAGTATTGGGGCTTGGTAAAGTCGCTATCTCTAAGGATCGGCACATGTACAAGGTCATGCTTGTGTAATCCCTCGGGTTTAACCTCATGTCAGTCTCAATGCTTTTTGATCTTGATATGATTGTCATCTTTGGAAAATATAGATGTGTAGTCATCATGGAATCTGACAAATCCAAAGACTTCGAAGGCTTTAGGAGAGGAGACTTTTACATTGTTTATTTTTCCACAGGTCCTCAACCAAACAGTCATCATGGAGAAGGCTGGCTATGGCATCGACGACTTGGTCATTTAGGCATGAGAAATTTGCAGACACTGGCAAAGAAGAAGCATGTCATTGGCATCGAATCTATCAAATTACTCAAGGATCATCTTCGCGATGCTTCTGAGTGTACAAAAATGACCAGATCCAAACACCCCTCGAAGACTACCATGACACCTACTCGTCCATTTGGATCTATTTCGACCTACTCATTATGCTCCTCTAACCAATGCAGCATCTTTATATGGATTTGTCATCGTTGACGACTATTCTCATTATACTTGGGTACACATCATTGCTAAAAAAATAAAGTGCAGGAAGTGTTCAAACGACTTTCCTCAAGGGCCTAAACAAACTTCGACGTCAAGATCAAACACATAAGGAGTGATAATGGGACATAATTCAAAAATAGTGGTGTTGATGATTATCTTGATGAACTTGGTATTACTCACGAATTGTCTCCTCCTAATACTCATCAACGGAATGGCGTCGTTGAACACAAGAACAGGACTCTGGTTGAAATGGCATGGACTATGCCTGAACAATATCAGACTCCTCGTGGTTTTTGGCATGAAGTAATCAACACTACTTTCCACATCATCAACAGGGTATATCTTCACAAATTCCTCAAGAAAACCTCATATGAACTCCTCACTTACAAGAAACCCAATGTAAGTTATTTCAAAGTATTCGGTGCAAGATGCTGGATTAGAGATCCTCACCATAGCTCAAAGTTTGCACCTAAAGCACATGAGGGTTTATACTTGGTTACGGAAAGAACTCGCACACCTACAGAGTCTTCAACACGTATCACAACAAGGTTGTTGAAACTTAAGATGTGCAGTTCGATGAAACTATCGATCGCAAAGAGAGCAACTGCCTCCTGTGCGAGATACATTGACTATGAAAGGACGTGGATGTCACCTAGAGGGGGGTCAATAGGTGCTTTAAAATAATTACGGTCTAGGCTTGAACAAAAGCGGAATAAAAACTAAGGTTTAATTTGTCAAGAAAAAAAACAAAAACACTAGGCTCACCTATGTGCACCAACAACTTATGCTAAAGAAGATAATCAACTAAGTGATAGCAAGATATATTACAAGAAACAATATGGCTATCACAAATTAAAGTGCATAAGTAAAGGGTTCGGGTAAGAGATAACCGAGGCACGCGGAGACGATGATGTATCCCGAAGTTCACACCCTTGCAGATGCTAATCTCCCTTTGGAGCGGTGTAGAGGCACAATGCTCACCAAGATGGCACTAAGGCCACCATGATCTCCTCACGCCCTCGCACAATGCAAGATGTTGTGATTCCCCTAAGGGACTCTTGAGGGCGGTCATCGAACCCGTACAGACAAAGTTGGGGCAATCTCGACAACTTAATTGGAGGCTCCCAACAACACCACGAAGCTTCACCACAATGGCATATGGCTTCGAGGTGACCACAAATGCTCGGGGCAATCTCCACAACTTAATTGGAGACCCCGACGCTTGCCAGGAGCTTCACACCACAATGATTGAGCTCTGAGGCACTACCAAGATTCTAGGGGCACCATGTACCCAAGGGTAATAAGCTTCTCAACTTCTCACTTCCACGTATCACCGTGGAGAACTCAAACCGATGCAACTAATGCAATGGCAAAAACACACGAAGTGGTCAAGTCCCTCACACTCAAATCCCTCCACAACAACAAAAGCTATGGAGAAATATGAGAGTAAGAACAAGGATCTCACAAAGAACTCCAAGATCAATATCCAAGGGGTTCCCCTCACATATAGGAGAAAGTAAATGGTGGAGATGTGGATCTAGATATCCTCTCTCCTTTCCCTCAAGAACAAGCAAGAATCATTGGCGGGATGGAGAGTTAGCAAGCTCTAAGAAGGTCAACAGTTGGGGAAGAACACAAGCTCAATGGATAGATAAGGTCCAATGGGAAGAAGACCTCCTTTTTATAGTGGGGGAAAGAATACAACCGTTACCCCCACTCACAGCCCGTCCGGAGCGGTACTACCGCTGCCAGAAGGTCTGAGGTAGCGGTACTACCGCCCGTGAGCGGTAGAGAAAAATTAGTACCGCTCCAGGAGCGGTACTACCGCTGGCACCAGGAGCGGTACTACCGATGGAAACGAAACTTCCATAACTTTCATGTACGAACTCTAAATCGAGAAAACTCAAGCTTGTTGAATTTACAACAAGAAGAGCTATCCAATAGCGACATAAAATCTTAAGAACATTCAATTATGAAAATGCCAATGATATACAGTTGTGAAACCTCTAAGAATGAAGAACCGACAAAAACTTCCAACATAAAAAACATCATAGAAGATGCATATGGACTCCGTTTTCGATGAACTCGACCTTGTCATGAAGATGACCATAGGCTCTAGTACTTATAAGGAGAAACACCAAACAAAGCCAAGATATGATGCAAGGATGCAAATGGGTTGAGCACTCAATAAACGATACGATCAAGCTACTCACTTGAGAGCCACCTTGATAGTACGACAAACTATCCGACAATAGAAAAACCTATCAAGGGCAAACCTATACCTTGCACCTAGTCCTCTTGAGCTAGATGATGATGATCTTGGCTTCCTCAAGATGGACAACCTTTCTTGATTGCTCCCCTTACACACTCTAGGTGATCCACTCTTCAGCACATTCTTCAGAACTACATTGCCAGCACAACGGACGGCAAGCTTGAAGCATGATATCTTCGTGATGCTCCATTTGAACTTGGACATCACAATCTTGATGACGATCACCACTTGATGTCATCCATCAGAGGTTGAATGAGATCTTCCTCTTGATGCAAACCCATGGAAACACACCTAACCCCACATAGAACTCTCACGAAGACAAGGGTTAGTACACAAAAGTGTTATGGACAATGATTACCATACCATGGGATCACTTGATCTTTCTTGGTACATCTTGTACGGTTTGTGTGTTGATCATATTGATTTACTCTATGCTCAGTCTTGATCAACATTGTGTCTTTATGACCAATCTTTGGATAATACTTTGAATACCATCTTGGTCATCATATAAACTCCTTGAAACCAACAGATGGACTTCAAGAAGTGCATATGGACGAATCCTTCGAATATAACTTAAGGCAACCATTAGTCCATGGGGATTGTCATCAATTACCAAAACCACATATGGAGAAATATGCTCTAATAAACTCCTGAGGAAGCTATTGAGCACAAGGCTACTAAAGATATCATTCCTACTAAGGAACAACCCCTTGTTGAAGAAGTCATCTCCAACGCTGATAAAATTCAAGCAGGTGCACCTGTGGAAAATGCTACACATCAAATTCCTCAGCCCGTACCAAAATCTTCAACCAGCTCATCCAAGGATTGCAAATGGCCTGGAACTTGACAAAATCCTCGATGACATATATGCTCCTGGTTCACATTTAGTTAACTTTTGTGGGCATTACTCTTTTGTGTCTATCTGAAAGTGCGTTATATCGACTAGAGGGGGGGTGAATAGGAGATTTTTAGAATTTAATCACTGAGGAAATTACTTTTGAGGAAATTCCTCACTGATGACTAACTTACAGCGGAAACAGTAAAGGATCAGAAGTGCAAAGTTTCACAACAGCAGTTTTTCAGAGTGAAGAATGTGAAAACAGATTGCACTGTGAGCAGGCATGCAGAATTCATATGAGGATTAACTGACGTGAAGAATCTGGGGTTGAGGAAATTCAGAGAAAGTCTTCAGCAAACTCTTCAAACAGTCATAGTGAAAATCATCAACACATAATACGGGAAAGTAAGGAGTTGAGGAATTAGAACCCGTTCCTCAGTGAAGACAGTCGTTGATGACCCAGTTCCAACTGTTGTGACAGTCGTACATCTGGTTTGGAGCGGCTTGGTATTGAAACCAAAGGACACACAGTCCCTACCGTATTCTCCTTGAGCTAAGGACACACAGTCATCGCCCAACACTCGTCCTAAGTCTTCAGGGCAGACTTCCAACCCGTCACAAACTTGGTCACCCGGCGATCCACAATTGACTGCTGGAAAGCTCTAGACCATGACGCCTAACCGTCTGGAGGATGCACAGTCCTCAAAGGTAAAAGGCTTCAGTCCCACACAGGAACAACTTCTTCAGTGATGCTCAATCACTAGGTTTGGTTTGTGGTTTTGGTGTATGGTGTATTTCCTCACTGATGAATTACTCTGGAAGGCTCTGAGGAATTGGGTTGCTCTTATGACACGTGTCAGTTTCTAATGGAGCAGCCAACCAGGTAGTGGTTGTGGGGGGTGGCTATTTATAGCCTGGGAGCATCCCGACATGATTTGACACTAATGCCCTTAAGTAATATGACCGTTGGAGTGGATAAGACCAGTGACTTGGCGTGGCTATCGAAACAATCGGAACCCTCAACTTTGAGAGTCGTCATGTCACTCGTATTCCTCATTTGAGGCTTTTGGTAGGATTAGGCTTGGTTTGAGCATCATGAGGAAATTCATTCGATTGTGTAACTTCGATACCCTTTAACAGTACGGTGTTCCTATTACTCAAATGTGAAGAAAGTAAAACAGAAAGTGTAAATCTTCATGCTTGTAATTCTTCAGAGTGATTTTCTTCAGGACACACCGGACTTCTCAATATTAGTATCTTCATGAGGAATATCAATTTTATCGTAGATTCCTCGCGATTCATTTCTTTAGCTTCACACCATTTTCTTCAACTGAAGGCATACATTTTTAGGGGTCGATATTCTTCAAATATCTCAAACTCCTCAAGGACTTATAGATCCTGTGTACACTCACAAACACATTAGATACTTAACCTATAAGTCTTCAAACCACCAAAATCACTAAGGGGCACTAGATGCACTTACAATCTCCCACTTTTTGGTGGTTGATGACAATTAGGTTAAGTCTTCAACAGGGATCAAAAATATGAAGTGTAAATACTCATTTGAGGAATTTGAAATCAAGATTCAGAGAGACTCCCCCTGAAGATGTGCATATCTTGAGGATTTTGCTTTTTACAGCAAATGCACATTGATGATTTATATCATGGAGATCTCCCCCTGAGTCTTGTAAATCATGCATACATGTAACATATCATATGAAGAAAATGAAGATGCATGATGACAAATGGTATCTGACGAATTTCAGCATGCGTGCATTAAAACTTGAGGAATAAGCATGTGAATAAAAACGTTCAAAAGCGTTAGAGTACCATCGGGCTTAAGTTACAACTCATTACATAAAAACTTCAGAAGAGCCAAGAGTTTGTAACTTAAATATAGTTCATAAGCCCCAAAAATATCCCGCTTGAAGACTAACTCTCAAGTTTCTCCCCCTTTGTCACCAAGTGACAAAAAGGGACAAACTGAGGACTAACGTCCGTGAAGACTTCACTTCGTGGCAGTTGATGAAGAGTCGTGATGCTTCTTGGGCGTAGTCTTCTTCCTTGGACTGGTAGTAGTGTCGAGCTGTTCTTCATCAGTTTCAGCAGTGCGGAATGAAGAAAAGGAGCTGTCTTCAAGGTCTGGCATTGGAATAGGCCTGAACTTCTTCTTGGGAGGCCACGACCATTCAAAGTCTCTCTCAAAGTCCATTTCTTCAAGCTCAGTCTGAGTCTTCAGATGTGCAAGTGTAGCCCAGGTGCGACCAAAAACCTCATGCAGATAGTGATGGTTGAGTTTCACAGAGTTCTATGTTTCAGTAAGGGTTTTCACAATGGCACCAAGTTGGCGTTTGACCCATTTGTGGTTGCGATCCACCTTCTGGTGAATACTGAGGAGGAGCTCTCTGGTATTCATCACGCGAGGAGGAACGGGGCTTGCCGGACGAGTCTCAGTATCATCCCATGAATAATAAGCTTCTGGCTCTCTGAACTGGCCATCAAGGGGCCTACTTCCTTCTTCAATCACAGGTTTTCCTTTTCCTTCAATGGACTCGAAAGTCTTCTTGTTGACCCGGATAGGAGGTATATAACCAGCATGGTTTTGGAAATCAGCGTGGAAGTTGATGCCTGTCCTTGTCCTGATGAATCTCATGATCCATGGGCATATATCTTGTGATCAAAAGGACACATAGCATTGTCGGCCAAAGTCCTCAAGAAGAAATCATGGATGTTGATAGGAATACCATGAATGATGTTGAATAGGATATTGTTCATGAGGCCTACAACATCTTCTTCATCGGCATGGCCTTTGATCGGCGCGAGCACACTGCAGAGGATTCTGTAGACAGACCTGGGTGTGTACTTGAGCTCGTGGACGAGGAAGGTTGTTCTCGGAGATTTTCCTTCAACCAATGGTTTCATGAGGACTTCCATGATCCCATTTGGCAGCTCACGCTCACCATAAAGCTTCACAGCCTCATCTGAGGGAATTGGTACAGGCAGTTCATAGAGAAGCTCAGTAGCAGGAGCCTTGTAGTGAGTGTTTTGTGACATCCAGTCAAACACCCAAGTGTTAATGTCCTCAGGGTTGCCAGATATGTGAAGAGTGGCATAGAACTGAAGAATTAGCTCGCTGTTCCAGTCAGATATGTCGGAGCACATTGGGAGTAAACCAGCATCATGGAGTACACTGAGGACTGGCTCCAGGCACGGTATTGCTTCAAGTTCAACACGAGGAATATGCATATGCTGGAATATCTTGTTTCGTCCACATAGCACAGAGGCATAGTAATTCATCTGAGTCCTAGTCCAAAACTTCAGATGCCTCATTTGACGCTTGTCATAGGGGTTCTCTCCAATGAAGTACATGCATTCTTCAAAGAAATTTTCCTTTTGAAACTTTGGACGCTTGGAGAATGGCTGACGCTGAACTGGCTGAAGATTTTGCTGAGGAACGGGAGGGGAGACAACAATGGCAGTCTCTGGGTTGAGCACAACGATTGTATTGTCTTGGTCAGGTGCATTTTCCTCAGCATTTTCCTCAGGGTGAGTAATTTCAGCAGCTGGTACTTCAGGCTGAGGAGATGGTGCTTGCTGGGTGCCAGGCTGAGGGGCTTGCTCTGGCTGTGCTTCGGGCTGAGGAATTTCTTCTTCTTGCTCAGTTGGAGGAGTTGTATCAGCCTGTTCCTCATCTTGAGGATTCCGCTCAGAGCGTTGAATTTCATCAGCTTGAGGATTTTCAGTTTGTTCTTCCTCAGCTGGCTTGGTGGCGGAGGCAGTTTCATCAGCTGGTGCAGCTGATGCTTGAACATTGTCTTTTTGAGGAATGAAAGGCTGAGGACTGTCGTCTATATGAATTTCCTCGTCAGTGTGTTCCTCAGAGGTGGCATCTTTCATTTCCTCATGTGCCTTTTTTGCTGGATCATCAATGATGACCATTTTATAGGAAGGAGCGACATTCAGGAGCACAGGGTCCATAGGAGCAGTTTCTTCAAGTGCTTTGAGGCGCTTTGCCTCTGTTTCTTCTTCTGCTGAGGAGGCCTTTCTCTTTTTGGCTTCCTTCTCAGCAGCCCTGGTTTTCTTCACATCTGATGCAGACGGAGTCATCTTCTTCACCGTTGAAGCTTTTGGTGAAGGGGTTCTCTTGACAGATACTTCAGCTAGTATTGAGGAACCAGCTGGAACAGAGTCATCAGCTTGCTTTGGCGAAGCAGCTGGGTCAGTGACAGTCTCATCAGCGGCAGAAAATTCATCAGCTAGAGTTATCATGATGATTTCTTCAATAGCCGGTTCATCAACACGGCGCTCTTGGTGTACTTCCTCTGCTTGAGGAGTTTCCTCATCATGAGGAGATTCATCTGCTGGCTCCTCAATCAATGGCTGAGGAGTTGGTGCTGGGGGTGCGGCCTTCTTATTGTAGTCATCAACAACACTAGTGGCCAGCTTGATGAAATTGCTCTTGAGGCTTTTACAATCTGATAGCTTGGAGTACTTGTCAGTCAATTTCTTCAGCTCTGCGTGTGTTGACACCAGTGCATTAGGAGTCGATTTGAGGAGATTCTGCTTGAGGAATTTCTCCTTTTTAATCTTTGCAACTTTGGCCTGCCTGGCCTGCTGTTCTTTCCACTTGGCTTCATTGATGAAAGTGGTCACCATGTGGCTGATGCCAGGGGGAAGCTTCAAATGATCAACTGGAGTGTTTGGGTCCTCATACCAGATGTTGATGTAGTCAAGGAGGACCTTGGGGTCCATTGCCAGAGGAATGGCACTGCCTGATGCTTGAGCTACTCTTTCCTTGGCAGAGTTGCATGTTCAGCAGTTACCAAAGTCTTCGCAGGAGGTGTTGAAGACTTTGTCTCCGAGCTGGTTGTAGCTGGGAGTGAGGAGCTGGAGCTGGCGGTCATAGGCTTCATGACTTGCTTCTGTACTGGTTTCTCTTGAGGCTTTGGAGGTGGAGTTGAGGATTTTGGAGCTGAGGAGATTGGTACTGAGGGCTTTGGCGCTGATGGTTTTGGTGCTGAGGGTTTTGGTGCTTAGGGTTTTGTGACTGAAGCCTGAGCAGACTTCTCTTGAGGCTTTGGAGCCCTTGGCTTTGATGGCACAGACTGCATTTGAGGAATTTCTACGCCAGAGCTTTCTACGGCAGAGGAAGTAGCAGCAGCTGAGGCAGCAACTGAGGATTCATTGAATTTCCTAACTGCAGCTTCTGCCTGCTTCTTGAGCTTAGCCAGATGATTTTCCTTCTCATCTGGATAGTCATCAATAGTCATGAGGCTTGAGGGATGTGCTACTTGATGATCCTCAAGTGGGGCCCTTCTGCCAGGGGGCTTCAGAGCGAATTTCTTTGCATATTTGGGAGTCACAAACCCGTATTCCTTCCATTCCTTCGCCCATCGGCGTTCTATCTTCTGCAGCCGTATCTTTCTCTTGGCCATTGTCTCATTTTCATCACGCGTGCAATAGTCCAAGTAAATATCCTCAGGGATATCCACAGCTGTGTTTTGCTCAAGTTTGTTTCCTCCCATCTATTTTCTGTCATCCTCCATTTTCTTCAGTTGAGGATTTTGCTCTTGAGATTGAACTCTTGAGGATTCTGATGAGACTTGAAGATTTTCTTCCAGAAACGTTGCAAATGAGTTAATGTGATGAGAACCGAGAGATTCATCAGGTGACATGAGTGTACCTGTGAACGGAGTACAGTTGCGAGGAATTTGGAGAGGTCATATGCGTTCTCAGATTTGAAGAAAATGAAAAAGTTTGACAGTTTGAGGAATATAACGAGTGGTTGAGGAATTTGCCTAAGCATACTGTTCTTGGGTTCCAGAGTTCATATCCGAAAATTCGCACAACTGAGGAATCTCGTGAAAATCTTAGATGCTTAGCATAATTCAGCAATGATGTGGTGATAGGCAGTGTTTGAGGAATCAAGTGCTTATCGTTTCTTGAGGAAAAACAGATTTCACATAGAACATGTAATATTTTAGATCTAACTTGCTGTAAAAATGGGATTTATTTACCCTGGAAGGTGCGCACGAAGAACACAGAAAGGTGTGTGTGGAGAAGCTCTTCGGTCGTGTGTCCAATGCACCCTAACCCGGCGATAGAGGACGTCTACGGCGGCGGCGCACGAAGATGGTCCGACTCCGGCGTGGTTCCGACGACGGAGAAGTCGAGGCAGTGAAGCTCTTCCTCACGGGCGACAAGACTACCAGCGATGGCGCTAGGGTTCGGTGGTGTATGCTGTGGTAGGAGAGCGATGGAGCGAAGAAGAGTATGCCGAGGGGGATAAGGACATATTTATAGCCAAAAGTTACTGTTGGCGCGAGAATTTCGGACCAAACACCCCCTGCCTCTACGTCTCCGCAGGACACGTGTAGCTCCCGAAAGATGCGGTGGAGATGGTGGAGATCCTGGTTATGCGATCGTGGTAAGTGGGGTTTAGTTACTGTGTATTAAATAAACAATTTTTGAAGATTTGAGGATTTTCGTTACAAAATCATCAGCTGACAAGGACGCAGTGAGGATTTTGAACAAAGTTTCAAGTAGAACGCATATGAAGAATTGAATAGACTGGATGAGTATAGCATAGAGGGAAAGTAGGGTCCGATCACAATCACTTAGCAGAAATATCAACTTGAAGAAATAGCAATAAGTGAATGCTGTTGAGGACATGAAATCTCAGCCTATTTAGTCAAATGAAAGTCATCGAGTGCTTTTGAAGATTTTGTGATAAATCATCATAATGAAGAACAACTGTTTTGAAGAAAAACACATTTTGAGGAAATAGAACATTTGAAGAAAATCAACTTGAGGAATTTCACAATAGGCGGTGGCGTGACCCACCATATAAGAATGTTTATTACAGACGCCGCGTACAATTGTCGTAGGGCCGTGAGAATCAATTTCTTCGTTAATTTCTTCACATTCAGAGTGACATTCTTCATTAGTTGAAGAAAATTGATTCATCATGTGTTGCACATCTAAGTCATCAACTTTGCATAAGTGTTAGGAGGTGTGCATGTTTTTACAAAACATTTGAAGATTCTAAGATATTTAGCTCACACCGCAACTTGCAAAACCTTTTCTCATCCAAGGGCTTAGTGAAGATATCTGCCAGTTGATCATCAGTCTTCACATGGTCGATGAGGATATTGCCCTTGAGGACATGGTCCCGAAGAAAATGATGACGAATCTGGATGTGCTTGGTCTTCGAGTGCTGTACTGGGTTGTATGCAATCTTGACAGCACTCTCATTGTCACAGTAGAGAGGCACATTCTTCATGTTGATGCCGTAGTCCTTGAGGGTTTGCTTCATCCATAGTAATTGAGCACAGCAAGATCCAGCATCAATGTACTCAGCTTCAGCAGTGGAGAGTGATACGCGGTTCTGCTTCTTTGAGGACCAGCAAACTAGTGATCTTGTGAGGAAATGGCATGTGCCAGAAGTTGACTTGCGATCCACACAGTCACCAGCATAGTCAGAATCAGAATACCCTACCAGATGAAGATTTGAGCCCTTGGGATACCATAATCCTAGTGTTGGTGTGTGAGCTAAGTATCGAAGAATATGTTTCACAGCCTTATGGTGTGATTCCTTCGGTTTTGCTTGAAAACGTGCACACATGCAAACACTAAGCATTATATCTGGCCTAGATGCACATAGATACAATAAAGAGACAATCATAGAATGATATACCTGCTGATCGAAGTCTTTACCATTTTCATCAGTGCCGAGGTGGCCGTTGGTAGGCATTGGAGTCTTGGCACCTTTGCATTCATGCATGTCGAATTTCCTCAGAACATGCTTGAGGTATTTCTCCTGTGATATGAAGATTCCATTGCTTTGTTGACGAATTTGAAGACCTAAGAAGAATTTCAGCTCCCTCATCATGGACATCTCATATTCTTCACTCATCATGTAGGCAAATTCATCACTGTATCGTTTGTCAGTACAGCCAAATATGATATCATCGACATATATTTGACATACAAATAGCTCATTATCATAGGATTTTGTGAAAAGAGTTGGATCGAGTGAACCAGGTTTGAAGCCTTTCTTCATGAGGAATTCCTTCAATGTATCATACCATGCCCGAGGGGCTTGCTTGAGACCATAAAGAGCCTTTTTGAGGCTGAAGACTTTGTCTGGATTCTTTGGATCCTCAAAACCTGGGGGCTGATCAACATATACTTCTTCCTCAAGGTTACCATTGAGGAATGCACTTTTCACATCCATTTGATATAAGATGATGTTATGATGATTAGCATAAGAAAGTAGTATTCGAATAGCTTCAAGTCTAGCAACAGGTGCAAAAGTTTCATCGAAATCTATTCCTTCAACCTGGGTGTAGCCTTGGGCTACAAGTCGTGCCTTGTTCCTCACCACTTGACCGTCGTCATCTTGATTGTTTCGGAAAATCCACTTGGTGCCGATGATGTTGTGCTTGCGAGGATCTGGTCATTTGACGAGCTCCCATACGTCCTTCACCTTGAATTGAAGAAGTTCATCTTGCATAGCTTGGATCAACTCCGGTTCCAGAAAAGCCTCAGCAACTTTTGAGGGTTCTGTGATGGATACAAAGGAAAAATGCCCACAAAAGTTAACTAAGTGTGAAGCTTTTGAGCGAGTGAGAGGACCTGGCACGTTGATGTCATTGAGGATTTTGTCAAGTTCTACTTCGTTTGCAATCCTTGGATGAGTTGGTTGAGGATTTTGTCTGGGCTGAGGAAGTGGTGCTGGTGCAATTTCCTCAGGAGCATCTTCTTGATTTTCATCAGTGATGGGGATCGTTTCTTCACCAATTTCCTCAGTGGGGACAATGTCTTCAGTTGGCTTGAGATTTCTTGCTTCCTCAGGAGACAGCTTATGTGGATCAGAAGGCAATTGCTCTCTTTGCGAGCCATTAGTTTCATCGAACCGCACATCTACAGTCTCAACAACTTTGTTGTGATAGTTGTTGAAGACTCTGTAAGTGTGCAAGTCCTTTCCATAACCGAGCATAAAACCTTCATGTGCCTTAGGTGCAAATTTTGAGCTATGGTGAGGATCTCTAATCCAGCATTTTGCACCGAAGACTTTAAAATAACTTACATTGGGTTTCTTGTCACTGAGGAGTTCATGTTAGGTTTTCTTGAGGAATTTGTGAAGATATACCCTGTTGATGATATGGCATGCAGTGTTGATCGCTTCAGGCCAAAAGCGATGAGGAGTCTGATATTCTTCAAGCATAGTTCTTGCCATTTCAACCAGAGTCCTGTTCTTCCTTTCGACGAGACCATTCTGCTGAGGAGTATACGGAGCAGACAATTCGTGAGTAATACCAAGTTCATCAAGATAATCATCAAGACCACTGCTTTTGAACTCGGTTCCATTATAACTCCTGATATGTTTGATCTTGATGCCAAAGTTCGTCGAGGCCCTTGAAGAAAATCGTTTGAAGATTTCCTGCACTTCAACTTTATACACTACGATATGCACCCAAGTATATCTGGAATAATCATCAACTATGACGAAGCCATATAAATATGCTGCATTGGTTAGTGTGGCATAGTGAGTAGGTCCAAATAAATCCATGTGAAGCAATTCGAATGGACGTGTAGTGGTCATGATCATTTTTGAGGGATGCTTGGATCTGGTCATTTTCCCAGATTCACAAGCACCGCAGAGATGATCCTTGAGGAATTTGACCGATTCGACGCCGATGACATGCTTCTTCTTCGCAAGCGTGTGCAAATTCCTCATGCCTGCATGACCTAGTCTTCGGTGCCACAACCATCCTTCTGAGCTTTTTGCTAGTAAGCAAGTGGCTGGTTGAGGACCTGTAGAGAAATCAACAATGTACAAATCCCATCTTCATACACCTTCGAAGACTTTGGATCTGTCAGATTCCATGATGACTACACATCTATATCTACCAAAGATAACAATCATATCAAGATCACAAAGCATCGAGACTGACATAAGGTCAAAACCAAGGGATTCAACAAGCATCACTTTGTCCATATGTATATCCTTGTAAATAGCGACTTTGCCAAGTCCCAATACCTTGCTTTTACCTTTGTCAGCATATGTGATTTGCTTCAGAGGTGATGGAGTTAGTGGCATATTCATCAGTAAGCTTTTATCACCACTCATGTGATGTGTGTAGCCACTATCAAGAACCCACTCAGTATTCTTGGGTTTGTCATCCTGCAGATGAATTAGTACAACTTACCATCTCATATGCTTCAGATTTGAAGAATATGATACTAATTTCATCAGATCAGTAATTTCATCATAACAGAAATGTAAGGACGTGTGAAATATTTCTATTTAATCAATCATTAGCTTGCGTCCTATCAAGCATTTCCTCAGGTCTCCAGCAAATTCTTCAGATGATGATTTTCATCTGGAGACCTGACCTGCAGAAGTGATTAGTTCGATTTCTTCACCACCCACATCTGAAGGGGTGGCAAAGCATTCATCATCCTGCGAGCACCTATGAGAAAGGTGGCATTGAGGCCAATGCACTTCTCTTAACAGTAGGGGGATTAAAGTACTCATATGAATATGCACAGAACTGGTTTGAGGATTTATGAACATAATGATTTGAGGAGTAACGCTCATATTCATATTCCTTGTAGTTTCCCTGCATGTTAGATGCATTAGCACGGGTACGAGCATAGTTTTGACCAGTTGAGGATTTTGATCCTCTTGAAGACTTTGGTCCTCCTGAGGAATTTGATCTGGGGTTCAGATTCTTCGGTGGTAGTGTCATGAGGACATTCACCTGAAGATTTTCAAGACAACTTTTGGGAACCCAGATTTTCCTCAAGGGAGGGCCATTCCTGCAGTTAGTTCCAACATATCGAGCAAATACTTCACCAGATTGATTTTTGAACAGTTTATAGTTGGAGTCAAATGACTCATCTGAGGAATAGGATAATTCACATGAAAAGCCAGTTAGATTAGATGGATCAAAAAGAGGCCCAGTAGCAGCAACCTATGAGGTTTTGGGATACTGCTCATGTTTCCAATAAGATCCATCAGCATTTAATTTCCTCTCAAAGGCAATTCCTTCTTTCCTAGGGTTCCTGTTCAAGATCTGCTTTTTGAGCACATCACAAAGGGTTTGATTTCCTTTGAGACTTTCGTATATGCCTGTCACGTACAATTCCTTCAACCCTGCATTTTCATCAGTAACATTTGTGTTTTCCTCAAGTGAGGAAATAGACACAATAGGTGCAGTTGAAGAATTTGTAGCAATGGTAGCATTTGATGATTCTGGTGAGGAATTAGCAGTTTCGCGTTCAATGCATTTAAGACATGGAGGAATAAATTCAACTTGACCAGCGTTGATCTGTTGAGCTAGTATGAATCATTTTCCATACGAAGATCATCATGAGACATCCTCAGCTTCTCAAGATCAAGCTTCCTTTGAAGAAATTCATAGGAAAGCTTCTCATGATCAATGAGGAGTGTATCATAACGATCCTGAAGATTATCAAATCTAGACCGAAGACTTTTCACATCATCGGTGAGGATTTGGGTAAGGTTCATTTCATCATTCAACAGATCATAACTTTTATCTAGCAGTTTCTGAAGCTTTTCCAGAGCAGTTTGTTGTTTAGTGGCAATGATAGCAAGTTTACTGTAACTGGGTTTCTTATAATCATTAGGTTCATAGTCACTTGAATCAGAGGAGGAGGCATTATTTGGTACCTTTGAACCTTTTGCCATGAAGCAATAGGTTGGAGCGAAGTCATCAGCATAGTCATCAGTATGGATGGTGCAATCATTTTCTTCAAGATTGAAGATTGACTTGCTGACAAAAGTGGTTGCCAGTGCAAGACTAGCCTGTCCGGATTCTGAGTCTTCATCAGAACCCTCTTCTTCATCACATTCCTCTGATTCTGCCTTAGAGTCCATTTCCTTGCCAATAAGTGCCCGAGCCTTTCTAAAACTTGTCTTCTTGTGTGATGAGGGCTTTGAAGATGAGGATTTTGAAGATTTCTTCTTCTTCTTCGAGTCATCAGAACTGTCATCCTTGTATTTCTTCTTCTTTGATTCCTTTCCCCAACGGGGACAATCAGCAATGTAATGACCTGATTTCTTGCACTTGTGACAGGTTCGTTTCTTGTAGTCCTCAGATGAAGATTCTGATTTCCTCAGGTCTCTTCTTGAAGATTTACCGAGCTGGCCACATCGTGTAAATCTCTGGAATTTCCTCACGAGCATTGCAAGCTCTTGTCCAAATTCTTCAGGGTCACAAATGCTATCATCTGTGTCTTCTTCTTAAGATGAGGAAATTGCTCTAGCCTTCAGTGCACGTGGTCTGGAATAGCTTGGTCCATATAGATCTCTCTTTTCTTCTAGCTGGAATTCATGAGTATTTAGCCTTTCAAGTATATTAGCTGGATCAAGCATCTTGTAGTCTGGTCTTTCTTGAATCATCAGAACTAAAGTATCAATTGAAGAATCCAAAGATCTCAGCAGTTTCTTCACAACTTCGTGATCGGTGATGTCTCGAGCTCCCAGTGCTTGTAGTTCATTTGATATGTCAGTGAGGCGATCAAAGGTGTCTTGGCAGCTTTCATTGTCATGTCTCTTGAAGCGATTGAAGAGATTGCGAAGAATATCAACATGAGAGTCACGCTGGGTTGATACTCCTTCATTTACCTTGCACAGTCTCTCCCACATCAGTGTTGCAGAGCCCAAAGCACTTACTCTTCCAAACTGGCCTGGGCTCAGATGGCCACAGATGATGTTCTTCGCTTGAGAGTCGAGTTGCTTGAATTTCTTCACATCAACAGCAGAGACACTAGCAGAGATGATGGGGACGCCATGTTCCACAATATACCAGAGATCATTATCAATAGCTTGTAGATGCATTTGCATTTTGTTCTTCCAGAAGAGAAAGTTCTTTCCTTCGTAGGTAGGACATGCTGCAGTCACCTTAAACATACCTGCAGTCGACATAACTAAAACTAAAGGTGGTTAAACCAAAATCACACAGAACAAGGGAGTACCTTGCTCTGATACCAATTGAAAGTGCATTATATCGACTAGAGGGGGGTGAATAGGAGATTTTAAGAATTTCATCACTGAGGAAATTCCTTTTGAGGAAATTCCTCACCGATGACTAACTTACAGCGGAAACAGTAAAGGATCAGAAGTGCAAAGTTTCACAACAGCAGTTTTTCAGAGTGAAGAATGTGAAAACAGATTGCACTGTGAGCAGGCACGCAGAATTCAGATGAGGATTAACTGACGTGAAGAATTTGGGGTTGAGGAAATTCAGAGAAAGTCTTCAGCAAATTCTTCAAACTGTCACAGTGAAAATCATCAACACATAATACGGGAAAGTAAGGAGTTGAGGAATTAGAACCCGTTTCTCAGTGAAGACAGTCGTTGATGACCCAGTTCCAACTGTTGTGACAGTCGTACATCTGGTTTGGAGCGGCTTGGTATTGAAACCAAAGGACACACAGTCCCGGGACACACAGTTTCTACCATATTCTCCTTGAGCTAAGGACACACAGTCCTCGCCCAACACTCGTGGTAAGTCTTCAGGGCATACTTCCAAACCCTCAAAAACTTGGTCACCCGGCGATCCACAATTGACTGCTGGAAAGCTCTAGACCATGACGCCTAACCGTCTGGAGGATGCACAGTCCTCAAAGGTAAAAGGCTTCAATCCCACACATGAACAACTTCTTCAGTGATGCTCAATCACTAGGTTTGGTTTGTGGTTTCGGTGTACGGTGTATTTCCTCACTGATGAATTACTCTCGAAGGCTCTGAGGAGGAGCCAACCAGCTAGTGGTTGTGGGGGGTGGCTATTTATAGCCTGGGAGCATCCCGACATGATTTGACACTAATGCCCTTAAGTAATATGACCATTGGAGTGGATAAGACCAGTGACTTGGCGTGGCTATCGAAATGGTCGGAACCCTCAACTGTGAGAGTCCTCATGTCACTCGTATTCCTCATTTGAGGCTTTTGGTAGGAGTAGGCTTGGGGATAGCATCATGAGGAAATTCATTCCATAGTGTAACTTCGACCCCCTTTAACAGTACGATGTTCGTATTACTCAAATGCGAAGAAAGTAAAACAGAAAGTGTAAATCTTCATGCTTCAAATTCTTCAGAATGATTTTCTTCAGGACACACCGGACTTCTCAATATCAGTATCTTCATGAGGAAATCAATTTTATCGCAGATTCCTCGCGATTCATTTCTTCAGCTTCAGACCATTTTCTTCAACTGAAGGCATACATTTTTAGGGGTCAATATTCTTCAAATATCTCAAACTCCTCAATGACTTATAGATCCTGCGTACACTCACAAACACATTAGATACTTAACCTATAAGTCCTCAAACCACCGAAATCACTAAGGGGCACTAGATGCACTTACACTATCACATAACCCTCAAAAGTTACCGAAGCCTTCATGGAGCCTGAGGGGATTAAAGCCATGCAAGATGAACTTCTTCAGTTCAAGATAAATGATGTGTGGGAACTCATCAAAAGACGAGATCCTCGTAGGCACAATATCATCGGCACCAAGTGGATCTACTGAAACAAGCAAGATGAGGATGGTCTGGTTGTGAGGAACAAGGCATGACTTGTAGCCCAAGGCTACACACAGGTTGTGAGGAACATGCACACATCCGAACACTTATGCAAAATTGATGACTTAGATGTGCAACAAACGAAGTAACGATTTTCTTCAAAATAATGAAGAATATAACTCTAAGTGTGACGAAATTAATGAAGAATTTGGTTCTTAGGGCCCTACGACACTTGTACGTGGCGTCTGAAATCATCATTCTTATACTGTGGTTCACGCCACCACCAAACTTTGAAATTCTTCAAGTTGGAAATTCTTCAATCTGAGACTTCTTCACCAAATTCCTCAAATTTTCTGTCCAATTTTTTTCAAATTCTTCAAAAATTTATGTGATGATCTTCATTGACCATATATTATATAACGAGCTTTCAATGTCCTCAACAACATTCACTTATTGTTAAGTCTTCAATTTGGTATTTCTACTATAAGTGAATGTGATCTGACCCGACTCCCCTCTATGCTAAGCTCAACCCAGTCTATTCTCAATTGTTCATATGCATTATGTTTGACACTTGTCCAAAATCCTCACTGAGTCCTTGTCAATTGAGGACTTTGCAACAAATTCCTCAAAATTCAAAAAATAATTTTAACGTTACCACAGTAACCACACCCACTACTCACGATAGGATAACCACAATCTCCACTGCTTCGATCATGGATAGCATGTGTCATGCGGAGACGAAAGGGCAAGGGCAGTTCTATCCGAAGTTTTCTCTTCACACCGTTTTCACGTGAGCTATAAATAGCCCCTTACCCCCCCTCAATCAAAAACTCTTCTCTCCCTCCTGACTCCTCCGCTCGAGCTCAAAACCTAGCCCCGCCGCTAGCATCCTCGTCGTCGCTAAGGAACATCTTCACTGCCTCGACCTCGCCATCGCCGGAATGACGCCGACTGCTGAACATCTTCCTCAGTTGTCGGCATACCTCTCTTCAGTCGACAAGTTAGGGCACTGAAGATCCGAGCCGAAGAACTTCCATTTTTACCTCCCCAGTTCGTCGTGTTCTTCATACACGGTAATTAAAATCCTATTTTACCATACTTGTTTGATCCATTTATTCTCTTTGGATTCATGGAATCAGTTTTTCCTCAGAAAATCTCTCAACAGTGCACACCCATGCCTAGAACACTTTATGAATTTCACTAAGCCCATAAATTCTTTACGAGATTCCTGAGTTGTGTAAATTCTCGAATTTGCACAACTCTGGAACCCAAGATCAAAATGCTTAGTCAAATTCCTTAACACACTGGTCAAATTCCTCAACTTAAGGATTTTTTTAATTTCCTCAAATCTGAGAAAGCATATGAGATCTCCAAATTCTTTGCACCTATACTCTGTTCACAGATACAAAATGTCAGCTGATGAATCACTACGTTCTCATCAACTTAACTCATTTGTAGCATTTCTCGAAGAAACATTACTTGTGTCCTCAAATTCTACAAGAATACAATTCCTCAGCAAAAACCTCAGCTGAAGAAAATGGAGGAATACAGAAAACAGAAGGGTGGCAAGAAACAGGGACAAAACACTTCTTTTGAGATCCCAGAGGATATATATGCTGAGTACTGCATGCCAGATGAAGAAATTCATGGAAAAGAGACCATGGCTAAGCGCAAGATAAGGCTTCAAGGGATTGAACGCAGATGGCCAAAGGAGTGGAAGGAATATAGGTATGTCACTCCAAAGTATGCCAACAAGTTTTCCCTCAAACCTCCTTGCAAAAGGCTGTCACAACGAGTCAACAAATAGTACATCCCTCAAGCGTAGCCACAATTGAGGACTATCCTAATGAAAAAGACAAGTATCTATCTAAGCTGCAGAAAAAGGAAAAAGATGTTGTCACAAAGTTTAATGAGGATTCTGCTCCTACAGCAACTGCTGCCACTTCTTCTGCTGTTGAGGCTTCTGCTACAGAAAAACCTCAGAAGAGGGTTCTAATGAAGAAACTAGGTCTCAAGCCAAAATCCTCAACAGCGTTATCAAAAGAGCAAATTCTTCACAAAGTAGAAACTACAATAGCCAAGTCCTCAACTGCAGCAATGTCTTAACCTCCTGTCCAGTCACAGCAAAATTATCATCATACAAAAAATCCAAGTTCCTATGTACCATCTGCCTCAGGCTCAGCTCCAAAATATTCACCTAGTCTATTGAAGACAAAGATGACTGCTGGTAGAGGTACCAGGCAAAGCCCAAGCAAGATTGTCAACTTTCCTTCTGCATCAGAAGGAAGTGAAGAATATGATGATGAAACTGTTCAAGCCATCATTAGAAACAAGAAAGAAAGGGTTACGCAAGCTACTAGCAACACCATTCCCCTGGCACTGGATTTGAAAGTAATACTGAACTTCATCGGCCTTTAGTATGAAGATCCAAACACACCAATTGATGACTTGAAACTTCCACCATGACTCAGTCACATCGCTACTTCATTCATCGATGAAGCAAAATGGAAGGATCAACAAGCCAAACAAGCTAGGGCTGCAAAGGTTAAAAAGGAGATATACTTGAAGCAAACCATCCTTAGCCTGACATGTGAGAAACTTGTTTCGAGTCAGACAGAATTGAAAATCCTGAGTGACGAGTACACCAGTGTACATGCAGACCACAAGGGTGTCAAAGTGATGTTTGTACAAGCAGCGACTCATGCAATTGATGAATATAACAGTAGGGTTGCTGCCCCAAAGCAACCAACAAATCCTCAACCAAGCTATACTCTGCAACTGGCTGATGCTGATGAAGTTGAAGAACCAGCTACTGATGAAATTACTCAGAATATTACAGCTGAAGAATCTGCCAGGCCTAACATTGCTCATGCAATGCCTGATGAAAATGCTCCTTCACCAAACTCTTCAAAGGTGAAGAATGTGAATCTTCCGTCTGCATCAGACATGAAGAAAATAAAAGCTGCTGAGAAGGATGCCAAGAAGAGAAAGGCTTCAACACCTTCAAAGTCTTCAGAGGCAAAACGCGTGAAGACCAAGCCTACGACATCATCAGCTCCAATGGATGCAACTCCCCTCAGCATTGCACCATCATACATGATTGTACCATTTGGTGAAGAGCACATCATTCGTGAACAAGATGAGGAAATGAATGACAGTTGCTCTGCTGCATCCACACCAATTGATGGGAAATTCAAGCAGATCAAATTCCTCAAGCCTCAACACCTCCTCCTCAAAACTCAGAAATGACTGCTGAAGAAAAGGAGGGTGATGACGAGATTCGCAGCAGCACACCTATTATCCATGATGAGTTTTGGGAAAAGGCTCACCCAAACTTGCTAATAAACAATCAAAATCCTCAAACTCCTGTAGCCACTGAAATTCTGACTGGCTCTGATGAAAAGAGCTCAGATGTGAAATCAGCACCTGACCAAGAATCAGTTGCATTAGCTGAAGAAACTGAAAAGGAAACTGATGCACCAGAAACTTCATCTGCTCCCTCAGAACAGCAAATTCCTCAAGAAGAAGAACGACATCTAGATTAAAATGCCCCATTACAGGATATAAATACTACTAGTGAAACTGCAATTGTGGTTCAAATCGTGAAACTACAATTGTGGTGGCAACAACATAATCTTCAACAAAAGCCTCATCAGCCCTTCTCAAAGAGGCCAAAGTTCCTGAAGAAAGACTTCTGTGATGAACATCATTTCTGTTGGAAATATGCCCTAGTGGCAATAATAAAATGGTTATTATCATATTTCCTTGTTCATGATAATCGTCTATTGTTCATGCTATAATTGTATTAGCAGGAAACAATAATTCATGTGTGAATAAATAGATCACAATGTGTCCCTAGCAAGCCTCTAGTTGGCTAGCTCGTTGATCAATAGATGATTATCGTTTCCTGATCATGGACATTGGATGTTATTGATAACGGGATCACATCATTGGGAGAATGTTGTGATGGACAAGACCCAATCCTAAGCATAACACTAGATCGTGTTGTTCGTATGCTAAAGCTTTTCTAATGTCAACTGTATTTTCCTTCGACCGTGAGATTGTGCAACTCCCGGATACCGTAGGACTGCTTTGGGTGTATCAAACCTCAAAACGTAACTGAGTGACTATAAAGGTGCACTACGGGTACTTCCGAAACTGTCTGTTGGGTTGGTACGAATCGAGATCGGGATTTGTCACTCCGTGTGACGCAGAGGTATCTCTGGGCCCACTCGGTAAAACATCATCATGAGATCAATGTTACTAAGGAGTTAGTCACACAATGACGTGCTACGGAACGAGTAAAGAGACTTACCGGTAACGAGATTGAACAAGGTACAGGTATACCGACGATCGAATTTCGCGCAAGTTCTAAACCGACACACAAAGGGAATTGTATACGGGATTGATTGAATCCTTGACATCATGGTTCATCCGATGAGATCATTGTGGAACATGTGGGAGCCACCATGGGTATCCAGATCCCGCTGATGGTTATTGGCCGGAGAGTGTCTCGGTCATGTCTGCATGATTCCCGAACCCGTAGGGTCTACACACTTAAGGTTCGATGATGCTAGGGTTATAGGGAATTGTTATACGAGGTTACCGAAGGTTGCTCGGAGTCACAGATGAGATCCCGGACGTCACGAGGAGCTCCGGAGTCGTCCAGAGGTAAAGATCGATATATAGAATGGATGGGTTTGGACGCCGGAAATGTTTTGGGCACCACCGAAAAAATGTCGGGACCACCAGAAGGATTCCGGAGGCCCACCGGGAGGGTCCACAAGCCCCGGGCGGCTACATGGGCCATGTTTGGGAGGGAACCAGCCCCTAGGTGTGCTGGTGCACCTCCACACCCAGCCCAAGGCGCGGCCTAAGAGGAGAGGGGGCAAACCCTAGGCGCAGGAGAGGCCCAAGGCCGACCTAGGGCGGCGGCCCCTCTCTCCCCTGCCCTGGCCACCGCACCTCCCATCTAGGAGGGATGCCGCACCACCTAGTGTGGGAACCCTGGGGTGGTGCACCCCCTCCCCTCCTCTTATATATACAGAGTGTTTTGGGGCTGTTTGACACACGGTTTTCCATCTCTCTCAGCGCATCCCTGCTTTCCTCCTTCCTCCTCTCCCACGGTGCTTGGCGAAGCCCTGCCGGGAGACCTCGTCTCTCCATCGACACCACGCCGTCGTGCTGCCGGAGATCTTCCCCAACCTCTACCTCCTCCTTGCTGGATCAAGGTGCAGGAGACGTCATCGCGCTGCACGTCTGTTGAACGCGGAGGTGCCGTGGTTCGGCACTAGATCGGAATCACACCGCGATCTGAATCGCCGCGAGTACGACTCCATCAACAGCGTTCTAGCAACGCTTCCGCTTAGAGATTTTCAAAGGTATGAAGATGCACTCACCCCTCTCTCGTTGCTGGTCTCTCCATAGGAAGATCTGAATATGGCGTAGGAAAATTTTGAATTTATGCTACGTTTCCCAACAGTGGCATCCGAGCCAGGTTTTCTATGCGTAGATTCTATGCACGAGTAGAACACAAAAGGTTGTGGGCGCTGATTTGTCAATTGCTTGCCTCTACTAGTCTTATTCTTTTCCGGCGGTATTGCGGGATGAAGCGGCCCGGACCGACCTTACACGTACGCTTACGTGAGACAGGTTCCACCGGCACACATGCACACCATGCATAATGGTGGCTAGCGGGTGTCTGTCTCTCCCACTCTAGTCGGATTGGATTTGATGAGAAGGGTCCTTATGAAGGGTAAATAGCTTTGGCATATCATCGTTGTGGCTGTCAGGTAGGTAAGAAGGCGTTCTTGCTAGAAACCCAAATCAGCCACGTAAAACTTGGAACAACAATTAGAGGACGTCTAACTTGTTTTTGGAGGGTTTGACAAGTGATGTGATATTGCCAAAGTTGTGATGTTACATGTGTGATGTATGAGATGATCATGTTATTGTAATAGGATTCACGACTTGCATGTCGATGGGTATGACAACCGACACGAGCCATAGGAGTTGTCTTAATTTATTGTATGAGATGCAACACCATGTGTTTACTACTTTTACTTCATTGCTAACGGTTAGCTATAGTAGTAGTGGTAGTAGTTGTTGGCGTGACGACTACACGGAGACATGATGATGGACATCATGGTGTCATGCCGGTGACAATGATGATCATGCGATGCCTGAAGATGGAGATCAAAAGAGCAAAGATGATAATGGCCATATCATGTCACTATATGATTGCATGTGATGTTTATCATGTTTTTCATCTTATTGCTTAGAACGACGGTAGCGTAATAAGATGATCCCTCTTAAAAAAATTGAGAACGTATTCCCCTAAGTGTGCACCATTGCGAAGGATCGTTGTTTTGAAGCACCACGTGATGATCGGGTGTGATAGATTCTAACGTTCACATACAATGGGTGTAAGCCAGATTTACACACGCGAAACACTTAGGTTGACTAGACGAGCTTAACATGTACAAACATGACCTCGAATACAAGAGACCGAAAGGTCAAACATGAGTCGTATGGTTGAATACGATCAGCATGAAGTTGCACACCATGACGACTAGTCTGTCTCACGTGATGATCGCACACGGGTTAGTCAACATGGATCATGTATCACTTAGATGACTAGAGGCATGTCGATTTAAGTGGGAGTTCATACTTAATTTGATTAAATGAACTTAATTTTCATGAACTTAGTCTAAAAGTTGTCTTTATAAATATTGTAGATGGCCGACGTCAACCTCAATTTCAATGCATTCCTAGAGAAAAACAAGTTGAAAGATGATGGTAGCAACTATGCCGACTCGGTCCACAACTTGAAGCAAGTAAAAAGGCTTATGTCCTTGATGCACCGCTAGGTAACCCTCCTGCTCCTGTAGCATCCCAGGATATTCTGAATGTTTTGCAAACGCGGAGTGATGACTACTCTCTGGTTAGGTGTGGCATGTTATACAGTTTGGAAACGGGGCTCCAAAGGCGTTTTGAGCAATACGGTGCATATGAGATGTTCCAAGATCTCAAACTAGTTTTTCAATCTCATGCCCGTGTCGAGAGATATGAAGTCTCTGACAAGTTCTTTAGCTGTAAGATGGAGGAGAACAGTTCTGTCAGTGAGCACATACTCAAAATATCTGGGTTACACAGTCGTCTGACTTCACTTGGAGTCGAACTTCCGGATGACGCTATAATTGACAGAATCCTCCAGTCTCTGCCACCAAGCTACAAAGGTTTTGTGCTGAACTACAACATTCAAGGGATGGAGAAGACCATTCCCGAGTTGTACTCGATGTTGAAGTCTGCGGAAGTAGAAATCAAGAAAGAGCATCAAGTGTTGATGGTCAATAAGACCACCAGTTTCAAGAAGGGCAAGGGTAAGAAGAACTTCAAGAAAGACGGCAAAGCCGTTGCCACGCCCGGTAAGCCAGATACCAGGAAGAAGAAAAAGAATGGACCCAAGCATGAGACTGAGTGCTTCTATTGCAAGGGAAAAGGTCACTGGAAGCAGAACTGCCCCAAGTACTTAGCGGACAAGAAGGCCGGCAACGTTAAATGTATATATGATATACATGTTATTGATGTGTACCTTACCAGCGCTCGTAGTAGCTCCTGGGTATTTGATACCGGTGCTGTTGCTCACATTTGCAACTCAAAGCGGGAACTGCGGAATAAGCGGAGACTGGCCAAGGACGAGGTCACGATGCGCGTCGGGAATGGCTCCAAGGTTGATGTGATCGCCGTCGGCATGCTGCCTCTACATCTACCATCGGGATTAGTTTTAAACCTTAATAATTGTTATTTAGTACCAGCTTTGAGCATGAATATTGTATCAGGGTCTTGCTTCATGCGAGACGGCTACTCATTTAAGTCAGAGAATAATGGTTGTTCTATTTATATGAGTGATATGTTTTATGGTCTTGCTCCGTTGGTGAATGGTTTATTCCTGATGAATCTCGATCGTGATGTTACATATATTCATAATGTGAGTACCAAAAGATGTAAAGTTGATAATAATAGTCCCACATACTTGTGGCACTGCCGCCTTGGTCATATCGGTGTTAAGCGCATGAAGAAGCTCCATACTGATGGACTATTAGAGTCTCTTGACTTTGAATCATTTGACACATGCGAACCGTGCCTCATGGGCAAGATGACTAAGACTCCATTCTCAGGAATAATGGAGAGAGCGACCGACTTATTGGAAATAATACATATTGATGTGTGTGGTCCAATGAACGTTGAAGCTCGCGGTGGCTACCGTTATGTTCTCACTCTCACCGATGATTTGAGTAGGGCTGGGTATATCTACTTGATGAACCACAAATCTGAGACGTTTGAAAAGTTCAAGGAATTTTAGAGTGAGGTTGAGAATCAACGTGATAGAAAAATTAAGTGTATACGATCTGATCGTGGAAGAGAATATTTGAGTCACGAGTTTGGAACACACCTAAGGAAGTGTGGAATTGTTTCACAACTGACGCCGCCTGGCACACCATGATGCAACGGAGTGTCTGAACGTCGTAATCGCACTTTATTAGATATGGTACGATCTATGATGTCTCTTACTGACTTACCGCTATCATTTTGGGGATACACATTAGAAACTGCGGCATTCACTTTAAATAGGGCACCGTCTAAATCCGTTGAGACGACACCGTATGAACTATGGTTTGGCAAGAAACCTAAGCTGTCGTTTCTAAAAGTTTGGGGCTGCGATGCTTATGTGAGGAAACTTCAACCAGAAAATCTTGTACCCAAAGCGGAGAAATGCGTATTCATAGGATACCCTAAGGAAACTATTGGGTATACCTTCTATCTTAGATCCGAAGGTAAATCCTTTGTTGCCAAGAATGGATCCTTTCTAGAGAAAGAGTTTCTCTCGAAAGAAGTAAGTGGGGGGAAAGTAGAACTTGATGAGGTAATTACACCCCCTCTCGAACTAGAGAGTAGCGCAGCACGGGAAATTGTTCCTGTGGCTCCTACGCCAACTGAAGAGGAAGTTAATGATGATGATCATGAAGCTTCGGATCAAGTTGCTACTGAACCACGAAGGTCCACAATGGTACGCTCCGCACCGGAGTGGTTCGGGAACCCTGTGATGGAAATAATGTTGTTAGACAACGATGATCCTTCGAACTATGAAGAAGCAATGGCGGGCCCGGATTCCAAGAAATGGCTTGAGGCTATGAAATCCTAGATAGGATCCATGTATCAGAACAAAGTATGGGCTTTGGTGGACTTGCCCGATGACCGGCGAGCCATAGAAAATAAATGGATCTTCAAGAAGAAGACTGACGCAAACAGTAATGTGACTGTTTACAAAGCTCGACTTGTCGCAAAGGGTTTTCGACAAATTCAAGGAGTTGACTACGACGAGACTTTCTCTCCCGTAGCGAAGCTGAAGTCTGTCCGAATCATGTTAGCAATTGCCGCTTTTCACGATTATGAAATTTGGCAAATGGACGTCAGAACAGCATTCCTTAACGGGTATCTTAACGAAGAGTTGTATATGATGCAACCAGAAGGTTTTGTCGATCCTAAGAGTGCTAACAAGGTATGCAAGCTCCAGCGTTCCATCTATGGGCTGGTGCAAGCATCTCGGAGTTGGAACATTCGCTTTAATGAGGTGATTAAAGCGTTTGGGTTCATACAGGTTTATGGAGAAGCATGTCTATACAAGAAAGTGAGTGGGAGCTCTATAGCTTTCCTCATACTGTATGTGGATGACATATTATTGATGGGGAATAATATAGAGTTGTTGGAGAGCATAAAGGCCTATTTGAACAAGAGTTTTTCAATGAAGGACCTTGGAGAAGCATAAAGGCCTATTAGGCATCAAGATCTATAGAGATAGATCGAGATACCTCATAGGTCTTTCGCAAAGTACATACCTTGACAAGATATTGAATAAGTTCAATATGGAAAACTCAAAGAAGGGGTTCTTGCCAGTTTTGCAAGGTATGAGATTGAGTAAGACTCACTCACCGACCACGGCAGCAGATAGAGAGAAGATGAGTATTTTCCCCTATGCTTCAGCCGTAGGCTCTCTAATGTATGGCATGTTGTGTACCAGACCTGATATAAACCTTGCCATAAGTTTGGTAAGGAGGTACCAAAGTGATCCCGGTGTGGAACACTGGACAGCGGTCAAGAATATCCTTAAGTACATGACGAGGACTAAGGAGATGTTTATAATTTATGGAGGTGGCGAAGAATTGTCGTAAAGGGTTACGTTGATGCTAGCTTCGACACAGATCCATATGACTCTAAGTCACAGACCGGATACGTGTATGTTTTGAATGGCGGGGTAGTGAGCTGGTACAACAGCAAGCAAGAAGTCATGGCAGCATCTACATGTGAAGCGGAGTACATAGCTGCTTCAGAAGTGGCTCATGAAGGAATTTGGATGAAGGAGCTCATCACCGACCTTGGAGTGGTCCCAAGCACGTCGGGTCCGATGAAACTCTTCTGTGATAACACTCGAGCCATTGCCATAGCCAAGGAGCCCAGGTTTCACCGGAAGACCAAGCACATCAAACGCCGCTACAACTCCATCCAGGACCATGTCCAGAGTGGAGTGATAGATATTTGTAAAGTGCACACGGATCTGAATATTGTAGACCCGTTGACTTAACCTCTTCCTCGAGCAAAACATGATCAACACCACAATGCTATGGGTGTTCGATACATCACAATGTAACTAGATTATTGACTCTAGTGCAAGTGGGAGACTGTTGGAAATACTCCCTAGAGGCAATAACAAAATGGTTATTATCATATTTCCTTGTTCATGATAATCGTCTATTGTTCATGCTATAATTGTATTAACAGGAAACAGTAATACATGTGTGAATAAATAGATCACAAAGTGTCCCTAGCAAGCCTCTAGTTGGCTAGCTCGTTGATCAATAGATGATCATGGTTTCCTGATCATGGACATTGGATGTTATTGATAACGGGATCACGTCATTGGGAGAATGGTGTGATGGACAAGACCCAATCCTAAGCATAGCACTAGATCGTGTTGTTCGTATGCTAAAGCTTTTCTAATGTCAAGTGCCTTTTTTTTCGACCGTGAGATTGTGCAACTCCCGGATACCGTAGGAGTGCTTTGGGTGTATCGAACGTCACAACATAACTGGGTGACTATAAATGTGCACTACAGGTACTTCTGAAAGAGTCTGTTGGGTTCGTACGAATCGAGATCGAGATTTGTCACTTCGTGTGACGGAGAGGTATCTCTAGGCCCACTCGGTAGAACATCATCATGAGCTCAATGTGACAAAGTAGTTAGTCACAGGATGACGTGCTATGGAACGAGTAAAGAGACTGACCGATAACGAGATTAAACAAGGTATAGGTATACCGACGATCGAACCTCGGGCAAGTTCTATACCGACACACAAAGGGAATTGTATACGGGATTGATTGAATCCTTGACAACGTGGTGCATCCGATGAGATCATCATGGAACATGTGGGAGCCACCATGGGTATCCAGATCCCGCTGATGGTTATTGGCCGGAGAGTGTCTCGGTCAAGTCTGCATGATACCCGAACCCATAGGATCTACACACTTAAGGTTCGATGACGCTAGGGTTATAGGGAATTGTTATACGAGGTTACCGAAGGTTGTTCAGAGTCCCAGATGAGATACCGGACGTCACGAGGAGCTCCGGAATGGTCCGGAGGTAAATATCGATATATAGGATGGATGGGTTTGGACGCCGGAAATGTTTCGGGCACCACCGGCAAAGTGCCGGGAACACCGGAAGGGTTCCGGAGGCCCACCGGGAGGGGCCACAAGCCCCGGGAGGCTACATGAGCCAAGTTTGGGAGGGAACCAGCCCCTAGGTGGGCTGGTGCACCTCCACACCCAGCCCAAGGTGCAGCCTACGAGGAGAGCGCGCAAACCCTAGGCGCAGGAGAGGCCCAAGACCCACCTAGGGCGGCGGCCCCCCTCTCCCTGCCCTGGCCGCCGCACCTCCCATCTAGGAGGGCTACCGCACCACCTAGGATGGGAAACCGAGGGGTGGCGCACCCCCCTCCCCTCCTCCTACATATAGAGAGGGTTTTGGGGCTGTTTGACACACGGTTTTGCATCTCTCTCAGCGCAGCCCTGCTTTCCTCCTTCCTACTCTCCCACGGTGCTTGGCGAAGCCCTCCCGGGATACCTCGTCTCTCCATCGACACCACGAGGTCGTGCTGCCGGAGATCTTCCCCAACCTCTCCCTCCTCCTTGCTGGATCAAGGTGCATGTGTGTTGAACGCGGAGGTGCCGTGGTTCGGCACTAGATCGGAATCACACCGCGATCTGAATCGCCGCGAGTACGACTCCATCAACCGCATTCTAGCAACACTTCCGCTTAGCGATCTTCAAAGGTATGAAGATGCACTCACCCCTCTCTCGTTGCTGGTCTCTCCATAGGAAGATCTGAATATGGCGTAGGAAAATTTTGAATTTATGCTACGTTTCCCAACAATTTCTTCACTCGAGAAAATCCTTATGATAGGCTTCGTATCAGGCATAGAAAGTTCTAGACCAGAACTCAACTTAATTACTATGCTTCTATGTTTTGTGTGAAAAGGAAGATATTTCATCACACCCACATTTCTCATTGTGATATGGAGGAAATTCACTACTTCACCCCAGTACTGAGTGTTCTTCACGAAGCAGGGCTACTGCAATTCTGTACTTATATCGATGACTGGAATACACATATTATTCTTTAGTTCTATGCCACATTGCATATCTCAGGTGACCACAAATACATCAACTCTTGGGTCTTGGACTGGATGGCACAATACACTCACTACAAAGCTCCACCCACAGAATTGCTTCGAGCTCTTCCTATCTCCATTCCTTCAAAAGATGTAGTCAAACTGTATGATGAAAGAGAACTACCAAGTAAGCTCATGGAAGTCCTCATGAAACCGTTCGCTCCACGCCAACCTCCAAGGAGTAGATTCCTGGTGAAGGACTTGAAGTACGTGACAAGAACTATTTACAGAATGCTAGCATATTCCATCGCACCTATCAAAGAGCATGATAAGAAATAATGTGTTGTTAGAAACATGAAGAATATCCTGTTCAACGTCATTCATGGCATCAAAATTAACCTTCATGATTTCTTCTTGAGGACTTTGGCTGATAATGCCTTGTCACCATTTGAGCTGAAGGTTTATGCGCCTTGGATCATGAGATTCATTAGAAACAGATCCGGCATCAACTACCAAGCTGACTACCAGAATCACCTCGGTTATCTGCCTCCTCTCAAAGTAATCAAGAAATCTTTTGAACCAGTTGAAGGCAAAGTTAAGTAAGTGATTGATGAAGGAAATCGGCCCCTGGATGATCAATTTCGCAAGGTTGCCTCTTATTCCTCATACGATGACACTGCCACTCAAGAATCTGATGGCAGAGCAAAACCTCCAAGCCCAACTGCCCCAAGAGTCATGACCAAAAGAGAGGTTCTCCTCAGTCTTCACCAGAAAGTCGATCACAATCGCAAGTGGGTAAAACGTCAGTTTGGCTCCATTGTGAAAACCCTCAATGAGACTCAAAATGCTGTGAAGAAAACTCACTATTATCTTCATGAGGTATTTGATCGCACTTGGGACATATTGTCTCACCTAAAGACTCCACACAAACTTGAAGAATAGGAATTCAATCGCGACTTCGATTGGTCATGGACACCAAAGAAGAAATTCAAGACTATTCTAGTTCCTGACTTGGTGGAAAACTCATTTTCTTCATTCTGCACTGCTAATTCAGATGAAGAACCTGAGGATACTGCAACTGGCCCAACGAGGAAGTCTGACTCCAAGAATGCTCATGCCTCTACCTCAACACACAAGTGAAATTCTTCATGGGCGTTAGTCCTAAGTCCCATTCTTTTTTGTCACTTGATGACCAAGGGGGAGAAATCTGAGAGTTAGTGTTCTAGCAGGATAAATTTATGGCCTTATAAACTTTATTAAGTTAAACCTCTTGGTTCATCTGAAGTTGTTGATGTAGTGAGTAAGCCTGCACTTTTGAACGATTTTCCTTTCATTCTTATTCTTCAAGTTAACTAATGCATACATGTTGAAATTCGTCAGATACCATTTTTCATCATGCATTTCAAAGTCCTCATACTATATGTCAAATGCATGCATGAATTACAAGATACAGGGGAGATCTCCATGATATATATCGTCAATGTGCATTTGATGTTCAAAGCAAATTCCTCAAAACATGCACATCTTCAGGGGAGATTCTCTGTATATTACCTTTAAATTCCTCAAACTCAGTACTTACATTTCATATTATTATCTGTAACACCCTGGATTTTTCCATTTCCTTTTCCTTTGATTTTGATTTGGTTTTGCTTTTTAACTTAATAGTTTTTAAACCTAAAGAGATTACCCTTGATTTCTTATTCCTAGTGGCTTGCCAACCTTCAAACCACCACAAGACCTAGCCATTTCCATCTTGAACCAATCCCAATATTCTTTTCCCTGGGAATATTCCTTTTTCTTTTAAAGGAATAACCTCTGTTGCCTTAGGTTGTGAAGCAACCCTCATTTCTATCTCTACAAAAATTCCCAAATAATTCTCATAAATCTCTTGGGTCATATCTTCCTCAGATATGACAAAATATTTCCTTGTCATGTTCAAAAAAATTTCACAAAAATTCCTTTTCCGATTCTGCCCTATCTCTCAAGTTGGGAAGCAAGTACCCTTTTCATTTGCTTGATTGCTCTCAAAATTTGTGGGCACTCGTTCCTAGCCATATCGTTGCCTCATGCCAAAATTCAACTCAATTTAGCTAGTAAATATTTTTTGGCAAATTTCCAAAATTTCTGATCCAAGAGAAGCTTTGTGAAGCAAGTGCTAGCTAGGTGTGTTCAAATGAGTTGAAACTTTACCATCATCTCAATATGATCAAATTATGCCTCTCCACCAAATTTTAGAATCACTCCTTCAACCATGTGACCATAGCTTCGAATCTTTGTCTCTGGTCATTATTTTGGATTGTGAAGCAACTATATTTTATGTTGCTCCATAAATTCTGAAATTTTACCAGGACATTCTCCTATCTATAAAACCTTGCTAAGCCAATTTTGAGCCCATTTTATTTAGCCATATATTCCCAGTAATTATCCCAAGTTTCCATCCAGTAGGATACTGTGTGAAGGAAGTGCCACTTTGGCTTATCAAGATAGCATGAAATTTATACAGCATCCTCACATGTCTAAATGATTTATCTCCTCCAAGTTTCAGCTCCATCCAAGCCAGTATGTGAGTGCCACATCAAAATCCATATTCTGGACCAGATTAGCTAGTTCCAAAGCAACCCTATTAAATATTGATCCTGTGCTCCCCAAATTTCACAGGATTGTAGTCCTTCCTACACTAAGCCTCCCAGACATGATCTTTTGCTCTTATCCCTTCTATGTTGATCACTGTGATCAGGTCAAGTCTGATGCAGGAAACTTCCAGTGAAGCCTTCCATCAACCCTTAGCTCCTTTTGGTGATCTATCAGCTAAGTTGGGCATCTCTTTGGATGGACTATCTGCTAGACATAGTGTGCCAGCCTCTCTTGTCCTCTCAGTGCCAGTGCACATGGTGACCACGCCTGTGGCATGCAATAACCATGCTTTCTGCAACGGAGCCCTTGGTTTTGTCGATTCCTCCTCTCCCTTGAGCTCTAGTTATGTCTAGAAGCTCCGCCTCATCGTTCCCTTCCTCCTGGAGCCCTCTCCCCCTCCTGATTTTGACTTGCCGCGTCGTGACGAGCTCCGTCCTATTGCTCTAGTTGCATCCATGTCGTTTTCCTCCCCGAGCCTTCCCGAGCTCACTTGAGTTGTCCCATCCCCTCCTCCAAGCTGCTCGACGCTGCTAAAGGCCAGCCACGTCGACCTAGAGCTCCAGTGCGTGGCTAAGCTCGCCACGGCGGCTTTCCTTATCGGCTCTCGTCGATGCGGCTATTTAAGCAGCCCCAGGGTGCCTCGACCTCTCCATCCTCCTCTTCTCCATCCCTCCATCCTCCCCAACCTGTTCATCAAGCTCCCGGAGCCCCCTTGCCCTCCAATTGCCGCCATGGCCGTCGTCGGCCACGACTTAAATTCGAGCTGGTCGAGCCCTTTTCCTCCCTCTAATCCTCTCCAAAGCTCTCCTGCAGCTACTTCAAGGCTTGCCCGACCCCGGCCCCTCCTCTCTGTTCCTGCGTCGCGTGCCTCCATGAAGGTCGTGGCCGCCGTCCGTCGCGGCGATGGTTTCGTTGGCTCCGCTGCTTTCTGGCGAGAGCCAAGCCCCCTGGCAGATGTGCCCGATCGCGCTGGTCACACTAGTGGTCGGACCTCAGCCGGAGGTGGCCGGTGGCGTCGGGACCAACGCCGGTCGTGCTCGGCCTGGCCTCCTTTGTCGTGGCCGTCGGGAGGTAGAAGAAGCAGAGCGAGAGGAGAGAGAGAGAGAGCGGGACCAGACAGGTGGGCCCCGACCCCACCTCTCGGTGAGAGAAGGCGCAGCCAGCTGGATAAGTGGAAGCGCCCCTAGCGTGTTTACGGTTTTCCCACCGGAAAACATATTATCCCTAAGTACGTGACCAACTTAGCTGCCACGGACCCCGTTGTGAATATCTTTTATTGCAGAATAGCCCTGACTCCAAAACCCTTATATCTTTTCGCTCGGGACTCCGATTCCGGTGATTCCAAAGCCCTTGTCTTTGTCTAATCAAGCCCGACAAGATAGTAATATTTCCATCATGTGATCACACAGTGGAAATGACCATGTTGCCCTTGCTATAAACAGCCCCTCCTCCGAGAGAGAACTGTTTCCGACATTTCCTTCCGAGAGCTTCTCCCGCTTCTTCCCGGTGGTTTCATCATCCCAGGCAAGCCACAACTTTCAATTTCTTCATTGCATTGAAATATCATAGTCTAATTAACTATTTCAATAATAAGTATATCTATTTATAGTCTGGAATGTGAGTATGCACTATTGAAAAAGTTATTACTGAGATGAGTACGAGATCGTTTGTGACTAGTGTCTTACACACTAGTCGATAACATGAGGTTGAGATTGCTGTCTATGATTACTTTGTGAATATGGATCAACAGTAGTGGCTTGAGCTTATTATTTATCAGATTACTGTGACCTCGGAGCGTCAACTATGACAGACATATTATTTGGGATAAGATACCTGGTTGGTTGATCAAAGTCACCTGTCCGGGCTCATCAGTGCAACCAGATTTGCCGACATGGGACGGCCTTGACTTGGTCTGATTGCGTGCTCTTTCATCGGTACCTCCAAAGGGGAGGGTTATGCACGCGTGCTACCTTGGCACGGTAGGCGGTGATAACCCTGTGAGCCAGTTGTGTTGTTTATGCCGGTGTCCCCGGTTGGGACAGTTTAGTTTGGCCACGACGGTAGGAGGTGTCATGAGGACACAGGGCCACCCAGGGCAGGACTCCGTGGGAGGATGAATGCCAGTGGTACAATGAAAGAGTCACGGGTCAGAGATGTTTCGTTGGAGCAACACTGGTCCACCCGAATGGGATCACAAGGTCAGTGCCCCATAATGTGGGTAAAGTGTGCAACCTCTGCAGAGTGTCAAACCTATTCGAATAGCCAAGTCCACGGTATTGGACAGCCTGATCAGACCTCAGTAGGTGGTCAACCGTAACTAATAGAGTAACGATGGAAGAACTCGTCTGAGTATGAGAACAGTTCGGCATCGTGCCGATGATAAGTCTTGGTATCCGTCTTGAGGATACTCGCTAAAGGATCTTGGTAAGATCACATGAGTTGGTATCACCCGAGTACGGTGAGAGTAGCCAGGTATAGTTACTTCTCTGCTACTCCCTTAGTAATAACAACCCTTTACTTAATCCTGATTGCTATGATGTTGTGTTGCCTTAATTCTAATGTTTGTTGTGAGCTTGCGAGTACAATCAAAGTACGCACCTGGCTTGTCATGCCAGTTTGCAGGTCATGCCATCATTGCTTGATTGTCGAGGATTCCGAGTTGCGAGCTAGGATCCACGTTCCAGCCAGAGTCCCTGCGGAGTGGAGTTCATCACATCGATCGTTATTCCATTGCTAGCATAGGATTTACCGTAGGCAGGTGTATTATCGCCAAGGCGATGTAATTCATGTATCCTTGTAATATTTTCCATTGTAATAAAGAGTTGATTTGTTCTGTGCCAACGGTTCCGTATTCCAGAAGACTCGTCCTTGGGCTAGAATACGGGGTGTTTCAGTTTCCTCTGTGCTGGGGTGCCACATTATCCCCGTTGAAAACTTAACCTATTTGTCATCAACCACAAAAAAGGGGGAGAATGTAAGTGCATCTAGTGCCCCTTAGTGATTTTGGTAGTTTGAAGACTTATAGGTTAAGAGACTGATATGCTTGTGAGTGTACACAGGCTCTATAAGTCGCTGAGGAGTTTGAGTTATTCAATGAAAATCAACCCCTAAATATGTATTGTCTTCGGGTCAAGACTTTGGTTATTCCTTGAAGACATTGATCACGAAGAAATTGATAGTCCTCATGAAGATATTGAAGATGAGGAATTCGATGTGTCGTGAAGAAAACACTCTTAAGACTTTGAAGCTTGAAGATTTACTATTTTTGTTTCATTTTATTTATAGTTGAGTCATAGGAACACCGTATTGTTAAAGGGGTCGAGGTAAAACTATGGAATGAATTTCCTCACGATGCTCAACCCGAACCTACAACTACCAAAGCCTCAAACTGAGGAAGATGAGAGACATGAGGACTTTCACAGTTGAAAGTTCCGACCGTTGTCGTGCCACGGCCACCTGTCATAGATATTATCCACCCAACGGTCATATTATTAAAGGGCATTTATGTCAAATCATGTCAGGATGCTCCCAAGCTATAGATAGCCACCCCCACAACCACTAGTTGGTTGGCTGCTCCGAGTGAGGAAATACCCCAAACATCCAAACCCAAACCAACACCCAAGTGATTGAGCATCACTAAAGAAGTTATTTCTGTGTGGAACCGACGCTTGTTACCTTTGAGGACTGTGCATCCTCCAGACGGTTAGGTGTCATGGTCTAGAGAATCCAGCAGTCAATTGTGGATCACCGGGTGATCGAGTTTGTGAGGGTTTGGAAGTCTTCCCTGAAGACATACCATGAGTGTTGGGCGAGAACTATGTGTCCTTAGCTCAAGGGCAATAAGGTAGGGACTATGTGTCCCGGGACTGTGTGTCCTTTGGTTTCAATACCAAGCCGATCCAAACGAGACGTACAACTGTCACACCAGTTGGAACTGGTTCTATTTTCTCAACCTTCTCATTTCCTCAATTGCATGTTGAAGACTTTCATCCGTACTATTTGAAGAATTTGACTGAAGACATTCTCCGAATTGCTCACCTCAAATTCTTCACCTGACATATTATCACCTTCTTATCCTATACTTGCGACCTGTGCAAACCGAATCTCTGAAATCACGCTGAGTACTTTGCAGTATATGTTTTTGCACCTCTGACTTCGTACTATTTCCGCTGCACTCAGTTCATGACCGAGGACTTCCCCACTAGGAATTTCCTCAGTGCTGAAATTGTAAAAATCGCCTATTCACCCCCTCTAGTCGATATATTGCACTTTCAACAACACCACAAGACGGGGCACATAGACTGAAAATATCACTTGATACGAAAGCTCGTACGGAATGGTGATATTAATTTATCCAAGATCCACATGGATGCAAATGTTGCAGATCCGTTGACCAAGCCGCTTCCACAACCCAAGCATGAGGGGCATGTTAGAGCTATGGGCATTTGATTTCTATTTGATTGACTCTAGTGCAAGTGGGAGACTGTTGGAGATATTCCCTGGAGACAATCGTGTATGATGATATTTCCTATGTGTTTATGAATAAAGATACTCCTCGGACATTATCAATGACATGTATCGACAAGTACGTGAATTCTTGGTCAGACTATGTGTTGTATGATGAGTGTCCTAAATGGTCCCTAGTCGAAAGGGTTGTGTGGAGATGCAACCAACCAGACTAGCATATGACACAGTGGATGGTCCAGTCTCACTGACCATGTAGAATTGGATTCTAGCCGAATAATATGGAGTTAGAAAGATCTGCTCTGGTTTTACATAGTCGGATCCGGGTTGAGATAAGGTCTCAGTTGGACAGACCCAAATTTGAGACACAGCGCTAGGTCATCTGTGAGTCTCTAGTACAACATATATTTTATGTCCTAAGACCTAAGCTCTTGCATGTACTCAGGATGGTGACAAACTTTCTTTAGACCCACCAAACGCTACTCCATGACTGGGTAGTTACAAAGGTAGGTTTCGGGCTTGTCCAGACCCATGCTAAGAGACATGGCCGAGCAAGATGTTATTTGCCCCTTCGATTAGGAGAGATATACTTTGGGCCCCTCTCGTGATCTGGCTTGGATAAGCATCGCCATGCGATGAGGACTATGAGATGATTTGAAAGTTGGTCGGATTCACCGGAACAAGAAAGAGGTTGTGCTGCAACAAGGATGGCCATGTTGCCTTGTGCACGACAATATATATCGTGTCGCAAAGGGGTAAGAAGTATGAAGTACATGTTCGCCTAACCAGCCTCATTGGACACTTGGAGTCGGCATGCTTGCTAGAGGCCGTTACTGACTACCCGAGTCGGATGTGATCTGACTCGCGACCAAGTGAATGAAACCATAAGGGGTCGCGCTCTTAAGGGATGGAACACATGGGCTTTAGGATCCATGCAAGGGCCAAGAGTATAGCCCACGTGGGATTCCTATATATAGTGGAGGTGTGGCACACTTATTTAGTGGATGGCTTCGGCGCCGCCATTAGGGATTTGCATGTGTTGCAGCTAGCCACCTTCACTCATTGCAGCCAACTGTGTGACCCGAACATAGCAGTCCACCGCACAGTGTTCCTCCTGCACGCACGGATACCGTTAGAGGTGGCGCACTTGCGCCACTTTGGCGAACCTATACATGGGACCCATTGACTGACTGTTCGTGGGAGAGGATATAGAAATCGACGGTTCGCGAGGGAGATCGGAAGAGGAGGATATGGACCATGCGGATGCGCTGCCCCAACTCTACTTCCGATGCACGACACCGTGCATCTAGTAGTAACGATGTGTGATCCATCTCCGTAGCATGTTCTTGGATCTTCTTCGCGTAGGAAAATTTAATTCGAATGCGAAGCATCTATGTAGAACCCAACACTACCAGCCTACCAAGACGACAAAATCGTTGACCACGTCACCACTGGTTGCATACTTGCTAAGGTGGTCTTGTTCTATGCCCTCTCGTTGCAGAATGGCAAACCTAGTATCCCCTCTAGAGCTGGCTCTATGTGAGTCTTCGCCCAAATCATGTCTGGGATGCTGACCGTGTACGTCGTCATCCAATTCCTCGCATTCATGGATTCCATGCAAGGATTGTAGGTCGTCATATACATCCCTGATACGCTCATTTTGCATCATGAATTACTATTGATTTTTGTGTTGATCCTCCCCATTAACCCTTATTAACATACAATTCTTATGCTCATTCTATATAAATATGCAAGGAACCTCATTGAGAGGGAATATTTGCAAACTGGAATTCTCGATCAGGAAACCGAGGAAACGGCAGAAAATCAACTAGCTCCAAATGACAGGAAAATTTACATAGAATTTTTCTACAATTTTTGAGAATTTCTAGGCCAAACATACTAGAGAGGGGCCACCAGCTGGGGCCATGCCAACATGCCCCCCTCAACATGCCTTGATGGCTTGTGAGGGCCCTGTTGGCCCTCTGGCAACCATCTTCTCTTATATTATGTGTTTTACCCTAGAAAAAAAATCATAAGTCATCTTTCGGGACAAAACACCGCCGTCTTGAGGTGGAAACCTGGGCAGAGGCACTTTTGCTCTCTCGCACAGAGATTCTGCCAGGGTAACTTCCCTTCGGGAAGTAGAAATCGAAGCCATCGTCACCGTCAATGGTTCTTCCTACATGGGAGGACCAATGTTCATCAACATCTTCACCAGCACCATCTCATATCCAACCATATTTCATCTCGTGTATTTAATCTTAGTCTCAAAACTTCAGATTGGTACCTATGGGTTACTAGTGGTGTTGATTAGAACTTGTAGTTGCTTCTTGTTGGATTACTTGGTGGAAGATATTATGTTCAAATTCTTAATTATTATTAATATTACACCCCTGATCTTGAACATGTTGATGATGTGTCATTAGTAATTATTGTTCATGAGAACATGTGAGAAGTATTGTTATAAGTAATCATATAAGTTGGTATTCGGTCGATATTTGATGATATGAATGTTTTTTCTTTTCTCGGTGCTGTCATGTGAATGTTGTAATAGCCTAAGACCGACGCTGCAGAAGATTCCCCTTTTATTTCGTTGTCGTTCTCGGACTCGATTGTTTTTCGCATTCATCATCACGTCATTCACATCATTTGCATTGCATCGGCACTCCGTTGTCGCCAGTTTTCAAAACTTGCATCCGTTAGTAGTTGCCGGTTCTCTCCTTTTCGTCTTTGACCGTTTCGAGATCAACCACACATGCACGTCTACACGACATCGATAAAATATTATTTTTAAAAGTCTGTATAAAATATTCTCGGATTGGGTTGAAACTTGGCGTGCGGTCTTAATATAATGTAGGTATACCGCCTTCCAAATTTCGTTGCAATCGGAGTTTTTTGATACCCGAACATTCGACTGTAGCGCCACCATCATCAGTTTATCATCACATGTTTTCGGTGTTGTAAAATAGTATGCCGGGCCGCAAACTCATCTCTTCTCTCAGCCATCATGGTTACGCAGCCTAGCCTAGCGCATCCCCGTGTTTGGGGTCGTTCGATCATGATTGCGTGGTCGAAATGGGATGCAAAATCCCCTAACCCTAGCCCCCAATCCTATTTAAAAAGCCCCACCTACTAATTTGGACCTAACCCTCTTCCACCTCGAGATCCGTGCCCCCAAAAACCCTAGCTGCGCAGGGAGCTCCACTTTTCCATAGCATCAGCCGCCTCCCACCTCGAGCGGGCCCGCCAGGCCCAGATCCGGCCCTCCCCGGTCCCGGATCGAACGGAGTCGTGTTGCCGCCAGCCCTGCAACTCCTCTCGAGCATCTTGCCGCACCCGCGCCTTCCTCGCCTCATCGCCGCCCCGCGCCGCCCCAGTCACCACAATCGGTCGCCACCGCACCGCACCTCTCCCTGGCCTCGCCGCCCGCAACTGCCATCGTCTCCGCGCCGAGCTGCCAGCTCCAGCCGCCGCCGCGACTTCACCAGCCCAGCCGGTGTGCTTGCCCTGTCGTTGCACGGCTCCATCATCGTCGGGAGAGGTTCGCCGTCACCGAAGCTCTGGCCGCCTCTAAGACCCGTCAGCCGCCGTCGGGAACCACTACAGGTCCTACCCTCCATGATCTAGGCAGGATCGGGAGGGGCGCGACGCTGCGCTCCATCCCCGTCGCTTGGGCCAGCGCCCACGTGGGCCACAAGCTAGCTCAGTTCTGCGCTAGGTCGCTGGCCCGCATCAGTCCATGGTGAGCTCCACCTCAAGCCCTCTGCTATCTTGCGCCATGTGCGTAGAGTAGCTATGATGCGCCCATACTTTGTTTTCGGCCCACGACAGTTTTCGGCCAGAATAGGTATTTTAGGTCCTATAATTTTATCTAATTACCACGGATTTCAGGAAAATGCATTATTTTAAAACGCCCGTAGCTTCAAACCGTGTGTCGGATGGGAACAAGTTATATATGTAAAACATGTAGAATTTCATGTGTTTAATATTTTCAAACTTTCATGCATAGTCAAAAATTGTTAACATTGTTGTTTGCCTTGTTTTGCGTGATGCCATGCTAAAACGGTTTAATTCGTAGTTAGATAACCGTAGCTCCGTTGGTGATGAGCTACATATGTAGACCGACTAGAATGGCGCGTAGTTTTACGTGAACCACTTTGTTTTTCCGTTTAACAAACTTAAAATACGTTTAGGATAGACATGTACATATTACAAAGTTAATGCGTGGGGTCATTTCAGAGATGCTATTTATTCGTTTGCGGCCTCATTTAAAATGCCTATATAGGTAGTTTATTTGTGCTTCACCTCTTGCCATGTTAGCATCATTTTAAAATTGTCGTGTACCTAAATGGAGTGAACTAAATAATTCGTATGTGGAGTTTCGCCAATATGCATCTCGTTGCATATTGAGCTTCACTTAATGTGTAGTGTTTGATTGTCGTGAATTGCCATGCCATGTCTTGCATAATTAAACTAATCATGCATCATATTAGGGCGTGCATCATAACGTGTATGTGTCGTGGTGAATATCATGTGTTGATTCTTGTTTCTAGTTTGCGTCTCTTCGTTAGAGCTCCGATATGCTTCGGCATGTGAGGATCCGTTCGACTACGTCGGTTCGTCTGCTTCACGGAGTCGTTCTTCTTCAAAGTCGGATTACAGGCAAGATGATCATTTCCCTGTATACCATTACTATCATTGCCATGCTAGTTGTGTCGTTTCTATCACTACGTCTTGCTGCCTACCACCTGTTAAAATATCAGCCTCCCAACATTGCCATGAAAACCTCTAACCTTTTCCACAACCGAACAAACCACTGTTTGTCTATGTTACTGCTTGCTCAGCCTTCTTATAGCGTTGCTAGTTCGAGGTGCATTTGCTTCCATGTTAAACATGGGTTCCTTGTTATATAATAATCTTATTGCTATTTAATTTAATGCACCTATATATTTGGTAAAAGGTGGAAGGCTTGGCCTTCTAGCCCGGTGTTCTGTTCCACCTTTGCCGCCTTAGTTTCGACTACCGATGTTAAGTTCCATAAATCAGCACTCCTAAAATGCTTGGTGTTGTTATGGGGAACCCTTTGACTTTTGTTTTGGGATTTAGCTCGTCTGGCAAGGCCTAACATTGGTGCTATATTTGCCCAACATAATAATTCCATTACTACTTAAAAACATAGGTCGTCATGAACCCGAGGAGTAATTCAACATAATACAGGGGGTAGTGCTGCTGGTGTTGATCCCAAACAGAGCCACTTGTGGGGCCACCCAGGGAAACTCGGGGGATGCCTATCCGGCCACCGTACGTACTGCTCATCCATCATGTCCTGAGAATGAGATAAGTGGCTCTTATCGGGATCGTCTTCACGTCGGGCGGCCATGCTGGACTTGTGTTACCTTTCTCGAGCGTCTTTTGCGTGGGATTCCGAGGATGCTTTGGGCTATCTCGATGTTGAGGTTTTCCAATAGGAACCCGAGGAGATCACGGGTTTTCCCTGATCGAGGTCATTTCGGTGCAGTATGTGGTAGTTTGTTATGGACTAGTTGGAGCACCCCTGCAGGGGTAAGTCTTTCAGAAAGCCGTGCCCACGGCTATGTGACAACGTGGAAACTTTGTTTCACATCCGGTTTTAGATAAATTGAAGGAAGCTTAATCAAAATGTACCAACTAAGTACGTGACTGTGACTGTCTGTTTCACGAGCTCCTTCTCTGATCGAGGAGACGGCGGGGTTATGTGTGATGTAAGTAGGTGTTCAGGATCATTCATTTGATCATCAGTAGTTCACGTCCGCAGTGCGTAGATCCTCCCCCTCATTTATTCTTGTACTCATAAGTTAGCCACCTCAAATAAATGCTTAGTCGCTTGCTGCAGCCTCACTACTTAACCATACCTCACCCATTAAGCTTTGCTACTCTTGGTACTTTTAGAAATGAGATTGCTGAGTTATTGTAGCTCACAGATTACTACACCACCAGTTGCAGGTACAGGTAAAGTGATATGAAGATGTGAGCGCGATGATTGTGCTTTTGGAGTTTCTTCTTCGACCTAGGATGGGTTCCAGGTCAGCAGCCTAGGATAGCGAGGATGGACGTCATTCTTTTATAGTTTGTTTTCATCCGTAGTCGGACCCTGCTCTTCTTCATGATGACTGTACATTCTTGTGTTGATGTGAAGTTGATGTAGCTTGTGGCGAGTGTAAGTTAATTCCATATAGTCATCTATTATGTACATGTATTTGTAATGATATCCATTCTTGCGAAACGAGGAGATGCCTTTAAATCCCCGTGGAGGCCCTCGCGCCAAAATAAGGATAGGATCACATCTTGGGTGTTATAAACGTCGACTACATGGCACTTCACCATGTTATGGGCCTAAGGGAGGTCATTATGGAGTAACAAATAGAAGATGGGTTATGAGAGTGACAGAAGCATAAACCCCAGTTTATGTGTTGCTCCATAAGGGGCTGATTTGGATCCACGTGTTTCATGATATGGTTAGATTTGTATTAATTCTTATTTTGTAGTTTCGGATGCCTGTGAGAGGGGGTACTCGTAGGTAGGTTGTAAGTTCAAATAAGAACAACACCTTAGCACCGGTCCACCCACATATCAAATCATCAAAGTAGCGAACGCGGATCAACTTAATATGATGAACATGACTCGACAAGAATTCACATGTGTCCTTGGGAGCTCTTTCTTTATATAAGAGAACATATAGGCTTGTCATTTTCTGTAAAAAGGATTAGGCTACCTTTTTGCACCCTTGCTACCATTGTTTCTTGTCACTTCTTATGACTTATCTTGCTACAAAACTATCTATCACTATTAGTTACATCACTTGCACAGAATTCCTTGTTGAAAATTGCTTATCATTTCCATTTGCTCCTCGCTGGGTTCGACACTCTTACATATTGAAAGGACTACGATTGATCCCCTATACTTGCGGTACATCAAGGCTCTTTTGCGCCATTGCCAGGGAGTGAAGCACCTTTTGGTAAGTAGAAATTGTTAAGGAAACACTTTCTATACATGCTGAAATTTACTCTTGCTCATCACTATGAACTTTCACCCTTTGGGTAGCTTTTTCGGGGCATCTTCGCCTCGAATGGAAGTTGTGGAAATTATTCCTCAACCTGTTGAACCTACTGAAAATATTTATTATGAGATTCCTTTGGGTATGGTAGAGAAACTGCTGGCTAATCCTTATAACAGTTCAACTCATCCTGATTACTATTTGATCTATGTCGATGAGATTTGTGGGATGTTTAAGCTTTCATGTCTACCTAGACACAAATTTAAGAATATATTTTCCCCTTTATCTTTGGAGGGAAAAGCACTAATTTGGTACATGCTATTAGATGATATCGGATAATGGGATTAGAATCCCTTATAGCTGGAATTTCATTAGTAGTTCTATCCTATGCATCTAATTAATCATGATCGGAATTTAATTTGTAATTGTTGGCCTCGTGACGGAGAAAGCATCACTTATTCTTTGGGGAGGCTTAAATCTGTGATGCATACTTTCCCCAATCATGAGATCTCAAAGCAATTGATTATACAAAAAATTATGCTTGGCTTTCTCATGATTATCAAACACTAATCGATACTTATGTTAAACTAGTGAATTGAGATGGGATCTTCTGGAAAAGATTAAACGCAACGCTAAATATTGGGAACTCGGTCATGGTAAGGAGTAAGGTATAAAGCTTAACTTTGATTTCGTTCAATATTTCATGGAAACTTCTCCCTTTCATAAGTTAGCAACAAATACGACCTTGATTGTGAGATAGTAGCTACTTTCTATGAATATTTCACTACTTATATGTTGCCCTTCCCAAGGAAAAGTGGTTTCAATATCATCCTCCCAAAAATTACCCGAGGAACCTGTTAGAATTAAGAAGGAAGAAATAATTTTTAACCATCTTGATCCAATTGTTCCTATTGCTTAGATTGAGGAACCTCCTTTCCCCCGTTAGAATTAGAGAACGTGCTTAGTCTACAACATTGGTTAATAATAGTTATGTTAGAATACCTACACCTTTTGAAGAGACAAATGTAGACCCTAAAGTAGCTATAGTTAAATATCTTCTAGTTTATAATATTGATTGGAAGGTTATTTATCTTTGTGATGAAGCTGCTAGAATTGTTGAACTTGTTAGAAGCAAATGAGATGAACTAGATAAAAATAAACCAATGTTAGGCACACCTATCATCTCAGTTAAAATTGGAGATCATTGGTATGATGTTATGTGTGCTATTGGTGCTAGTATTAGTGCTATACCTTTCACATTATATCAATAAATTATGGATGATATAGCACCCTCTAAAATTGAATACATTGATGTCACTAGTAAGCTTCCAAAACATGATACTTTTTCGCCACTTGGGATTGTTAGAGATGTTCAAGTCCTGTTCGCAAAATTCAAGTACCCCACTGATTTCCTAATACTTGGTTCGGAACAAGATAAATTTTGTGCCGTCATATTTGGTAGACCTTTCTTAAATACGGTTGATACTGAAATTAATTGTGCTACTGAGAAGGTCAAAGTGAACTTTGGTGATATTTCTCATGAGTTTGACTTCTCCAAGTTTACAAAACAGACACATGAAAAATAATTGCCTAGTAAGGATGAAATAATTGTTCTTGCTTCTATTATTGTACCTCCTACCGATCCACTAGAACAATATTTGCTTGAACTTGAGAATGATATGTATTTGAATGAAAGGAATGAAATAGATAAGATGCTCCTTAATCAACAACCTATCCTTAAGCATAACCTACGAGTTGAAATTTTAGGTGATCCTCCACCACCTAGGGGAGATCCTGTTTTTGATCTTAAGGCTTTACCTGATACTTTGAAATATGATTATCTTGATGACAAGAAGATATATCATGTTATTATTAGTGCTAACCTTTCAGAACATGAAGAAAAGATATTACTCAAAACTCTAAAGAAGCACACGACTGCTATTGGATATAATCTTGATGATCTGAAAGGTATAAGCCACACTATCTGTTAGCACAAGATTAACATGGAACCTGATGCTAAACCAGTTGTTGATCATCAACGTCATCTCAACCCTAACAAGAACTGAAATACTAGAACTTCTCGACGCATGTATAAGTTATCTTGTTGCTGATAGTTGATGGGCAAGTCATGTTCATTGTGTTCCTAAGAAAGGTGGTATAACTGTTGTACCTAATCATAAAAATGAACTTATTCCACAAAACACAGTAACTGGTTATAGGATGGTAATTGAATTCAGGAAATTTAACAAGGCTACTACAAAAGATCATTACCCCTACCTTTTATTGATCAAATGTTAGAAATACACACACTTTTGCTTTCTTCATGGATATTCTGGATTCTCTCAAATAACTATGTCAAAAGAGGACCAGGAGAAAACTACCTTTACTGTCCCTTTTGGAACTTATGATTATAGGTGTATGCCTTTTGGTCATTGCAATGAACATATAATCTTTCAAAGATGTATGACTGCTATATTCTCCCACTTTTGTGAAAAGATTGTTGAGGTTTCCATGGATGTTTTTTCCGTTTGCGGGACTTCCTTTGATGATTGCTTGACCAACCTTGATCGAGTTTTGTAGAGAAGTGAAGAAACTAACCTCGTTTGAATTGGGAGAAGTGTCACTTTATGGTGAATGAAGGTATAGTGCTTGGGCATAAAATTTCTAAACGATGTATTGAGGTGGATAAGGCCAAAGTTGGTCTAAGAGAAAAAATGCCTTGCCCAAAAGACATCAAAGGTATAAGAAGTTTTCTTGGTCATGCTGGTTTCTATAGGCATTTCTCTAAAGGTTTCTCAAATATTTCTAGCCCACTAACTAATCTTCTCCAAAAGATGTTCCTTTTATTTTTTATGATGATTGTGTAGAATCCTTTGAAATACTTAAGAAAGCCTTCATTTGTACACCTATTGTCCAACCACTTGATTGGACCTACCATTTGAAATTATGTGCGATGCTAGTGATTATGTTGTTGATGCTCTTCTAGGGAAAAGAGTGGACAAGAAATTGAATGTTACTCATTATGCTAGTAAGACCCTAGATGTTGCTCAAAGAAATTATGCTACTACTGAAATGGAATTTTTAGCAGTTGTGTTTGCATGTGATAAGTTTAGACCTTACATTGTTGATTCTAAAGTAACTATTCACACTAATCATGTTTCTATTAAGTACCTTATGGAAAAGAAATATGCTAAGCCAAGACTCATTAGGTGGGTACTTTTACTTCAAGAGTTTGATTTGCATGTCATTGATAGAAAGGGAGCTGATAATCCTATAGCAGATAACTTGTCCACAATGGAAAATGTTCTGGATGACCCACTACAGTGGGTGCAGGTGCGCACACGGTCACCTATGGGACCTTCGAGCCCCTTGTGGTTCAGCGGGGAGGTCGTATCACACAAAGACAGAGAATACGAAACAACACGGAGATGAGACTCGGGGTTTATTACCCAGGTTCGGGCCGTTGTGAAGCGTAAAACCCTACTCCTTCTTTGGTGGTTTGATCGGGGAAGAAGAAGTTGCACAGAGCTATACCCTGGCAAGGGTTGCCGGGGAGACCTAGCACGTGTGTATGCTTACACTTGTCTCTAATCCCACGGGGACCTAATCTACCAACTGTCGAATCTCTAAGCCCTCGAATGCCAGAGGATCCAAATCCTTTCTTAGGTTAGCTCGGGCCTCCTTGTATACCTCAAGGGGCATCCACAATGGAAACTGACATGATCAGATAGCTAACAGTGCTATCATACCTAACTCTGGCACTCAAGAAAAAGAACCATAAATGCGGCCCTAGGTGGTGAGAGAAGGTGCGTTCCCGGCAAGCATCTGCCACCTATGAGCTGGCCATGTCTTAAGTTCTTGACACGCCTCTAGACGGGTGTCGACAGGTTGCAACCTGTCTTCCGGTGTGGCGCCACGTAGCTAGCAAGAGCCACCTAGCCATCTGGTGGCTTGACAACTCATCGATAGGACCCCCCGGGCCTGGCCCATTCTTGCGCGCCTAGCGTTGTTGGGTCAGGACCAAAGTTCATGTGCCGGCATGGAATTCGCAAATAGGTAAATATCATCCCACTGTTCCGCGCTGTCCCACCTCCATAGGCCCTTTTCGCCACGTGTGCCGCATGCATTGCGCGAAGCTCGCAGCGGGTGCGCGTGACTTAAAGGCCTGGTGGTGGCAGGAGCTGCAGTGTTGTGGATTGGATTGATGGGGTGTTTACTTGTTCGCCCGTGATGGTGGGCAACGACATAGGTGGAGGTGGACGGCAACCCGTGGAGCTTAGGAGAGCCAACCCCCATGCCCTCCCTATAAAAGAGGGAGGGGTGCGAGAGACGATGCTGATCCATCCTCCTCCTCTCTAACCTAGGATTGCCTGGTTTGCTCTTCTCTTCTGGTTCTTCGGGGTGGCTTCGGTTTCTGGCCATGGTGGAGAAGCGTGGGCATCCCCCATCTTCCATGGGGGTAGCAAGAGCTTCCCTTTCGAATCATGTAGTTGATTCAGTCGTAGTGCTGGAGGTCGGCACCAACGCTCAAGGTGGGGGCGCTGGAACGGCCCGGGGCCGCCGAGGACCTCGTGGGGGAGGGTGACGGGGCATTATGCCTGATCCTTCCCCAGCAGCGCTGGAGTTTGTTGTCAGGCTGAGTGGCCCTCCTCGCAACCGTCTGTGCCTCCCTCGCCCTTTTGCTAAGGTGATGGAGGTTGACAAGCCGCACGGATTGTGGTTCCGAGTACATGGTTGCCAAAACGGTGCCATGTACGCCTATGCGGAATATCTAGCTCCTCGTGTCAAGCTCTTGAGCCGCGGTTGGAAGACCTTCGTGCGTGCCCATAACTTCATGCCAGGGCATGTTCTCCGCTTCAAGCTGGTGGAGGAAGACATGCTTTCCGTCTTGGCTGCTGCGAAGAACGCTCGAGCCACGCTGAAAGCTCCTCCTCGGGTGACAGTTATGAGGAGGACAGTGTTGACGGGGACGGGGCAGTCAGTCTCCGGCCGTCACGTTGGAGTACGATGGATCGAGCTCTAGCTGACCGGTGCCCATCGGTCGCACCATCACCATCAGCTCGCGCCCCTCCCCCACCCGACAAGATGGTCTTGTCGGGGATCCGTGGCCCGAACGCTGCCTCATCTTCCAGCTCGGACCCGGCACACCTCGTGGACATCGGCTTCGTCTTTACCATTGGTAGGTGCATAGAGCCTCGTCCATCTGGTCCTGGCAGGGTCAGGACAGGCATCTATTCGGGCCTCTTCATGCCTTCCTCTTCTCATCCATCTAATCCCAGAGGGGAGAGGGACAAGAAAGGCATAACCTGACACTTATGTTTCTATAAAGCAAAAGGTTGTAGACTTTCGCTAATTTTTTACTAGTGGAATCTATTTTATCCATTCTGTACTAAAGAAATGAATAAAATGATCGCCGTTATTTTCCCTTGAGTACTATCCCTGTGTCCTTCTATTTGTATTGTCTTGTATGTTTCCATCGCATGGTGTTCATTGCCGGGTTGGCGCAAGGCGCACGTGTCAAAGGCGGAGCGATCCCCCGGCGACAGATGATCATCGTCCCCCGGCAAGGCCCCTCGTCGGTATTGGTGCAGTCCTCCCCCTTCTTCGAGGCTAATGAGCTACAAGAGGCGAAAGGACGGCCCACCCCAACAAGGGTCCCTATCATGCAGATAGTTCCATCGCACACAACCGAAAAAGGAGCGACGAGGGTTTCCTCGAAGGAAAGAACGAAACCACACTTGATATAAGGTAGTTTAAACTTATCTCCTTGGGGGAAGCCCCCTTGACGGTGCAATGGTTCTTCGTCCTCGTCTTTGCATCGTCTCCCGTTTACCTACAGGCAAAACATACAGGACAAAGGAGGGGCTCCATCCTCTTGAGAAGAGGGGAGACCGGGAAACAAAGACCTCAAGTCCATCAACCACTCTTAATAACTGGTAAACTAGGGCATTAGTGACATCATAACACAAGTAAATGCGTAATGCATGATGCATATGCAGATGATGATATGATGCAATGACTAGCTTTATTTATGCATAGGGTTTGCGCGTGGCTTTGTACAAAGGGTTACATGCAACTTCGGCAAGGCTTGTACAAAAGGTGGTTGTTGGGGACTGGGCTCGGCAACCGTGCCTTACGGGTAGAACTTACGGAGATGCTCTATATTCCTTGAGTTAACCACCTTGATGCCATATTTGATCTCCACATGGATTGCGCCATGCCTGGTGACTCGTACTACCCGGTAAGGGACTTCCCTCTTCAGCACCAACTTGTTGGAACCCTTAGCGGATTGAGCGTGCCCAAGGACGAGGTCGCCTTCCTCAAAGCTTCGGGTGTGGACCCTGCGGCTATGGTAGCGGCAGAAGGCGTGCTGGTAGCGTGCAACACGCGTAGCTACCAGGAGACGATCTTCCTCGAGGAGCATGGCATCGTCATGCCACAACTATGGTTGCTCCACTTCTTCGTAGGCAAGAAGTCGAGGTGACACGTATATGAGTTCCATGGGGATAACTACTTGGCCGATAGCTCGATTTAGTGTTGCTGTGAAGGTCCAAAGAACCACCAACAGCTCAACAATCCAGCGTTTTCCACATACTATCGAAATTTCTCGTTCTGAGCCCTCGCAACACTTCAACATTCATCCTCCCAACTTGCATGTTGCTCCTTGGGTGTGCAACAGAGGCGAAGGCGACCTTGCTTCCAAGGCTTTGGACGTAATGCATGAACGCTTCACTCGTGAATTACGTGTCGTTGTTAGTGATTACTCTGTTGGGTACTTCAAAGCGAAACACCAATCCCTTCATGAACTTGATAGCTTATTACACGATCACCTTTCTCACTGGCTCTACCTCATGCCATTTTGTGAACTGGTCAATTGCTATGTACAAGAACTCAAAACCCCCAGCAGCGCTAGGGAAGGGGCCCAGGATATCGAGGCCTAGACCGAGAAGGGCCGGGATAGAGGGATCGTGTGGAGGGCTTGCGTTGGATGATGGATGTTCTTGGCATGGAAATGGCAGGCTTCACACTTGGTGACCAGCTTAGTCCCATCTTGGAGGGCTGTGGGCCAATAGAAAACCTAAAGGAAAGCTTTCTCGGAAAGGGCCGTTGATCCTATGTGTGATCCACACATGTCTCCGTCAATCTCTACCAATAGCCTTAGTCCTTCTTACCGGCAGATTCTCATCAATTTCACACGATTGGGTCTTCTTCTGTACATAGTGTCATCAAGAAACTGGTACATACTAGTCTGGCGGTCTACGCTTTCGGCCTCTTCTTGTTCTTCGGGAAGTTCTCCTGTCTCAAGGAATTGGATGATGTGATGCGCGTAAGCCGGATCCTGTGGCTCAATGGCAAAGACTAAAGGAATTTCCATGTTCGTGGGAGTGCTTGCCTCTACCACACGAACCTGGGGTTCCGGAGGAGGGAGAAACTCAAGAAGCGATACGGAACTACCTCCGGCAGCTTTTCTACCGGGGCTTCAGGAAGCTCTGCCAGGAAATGCTTGCCGGAGTTCAATTTTCTTCTCCTATTGATCATCATCTAGGGGACACGGAGGGTTGATTGAGGTGAAGAACAAAAACCCTTGTTGCACAGGAAGCTTCTACGCGGCACACTTCGAAAGGTGGTCGGCAATGCTATTTTCTACACGTGGTACATGTTCTGCGTGTAGCCTGTCGAAGTGTTCCTCCAACTTCCTCACTTCCTATACATATGCCTCCATCAACGGGCTCTGATAATCCTTATTTACCTACTTCACCACAAGCTGGGAGTCCCCTCTGATGATCAAATTCTTGATCCCCAACTCTGACGTGATTCTGAGTCCCGCGAGGAGCCCTTCATACTTAGTGGTGTTGTTGGTAGCTTCTTCTCGGGGAAAATGCATTTGGACCACGTCCTTGAGGTGCTCTCCGGTGGGGGGCGATGAGGAGCATAGCTCACTTCAGGAATCAACTTCTTTGTCGTCTGCCGTAGCAGACGTTAAAGGGGTGTTCCACTGTTGGCAAAGGCCTTTGCCGTCAGCCTCCTGTCGGCAAAGGCCTTTGCCGTCAACCTCCTGTCGACAAAACTTCTATGACTACTGTCGTTGGTAAATGTCCTTCTTTGTCGTCTACCTGAACAAAGCGGACGACAAAGGGATTTGACGTTAGTTAGAGGTGCAAATAGACAACAAAGATGTTTAGATGGTGGCCGACAAGCAGCTACTCCGTTAGGTGCTAACAAAGCTATTTGTCGTTTGCCTTCTTAGCCTCTTTGGCATCTGTCTTCCTTAGCCTGTTTTTCGTCTGCCTTCTTTAGCCTCTTTGTCGTCTACTTCTGCAGCCTCTTTGCCGTCTGATTTAGGGGGCATAGTACCCATATGGGCAGCTGCTCAGTTTGCACAACTATCTGCCATCTTTGCCGTCTGCCAGCTGATGCCAAAGGCCTTCGCCATCAGCTGGCAGACGGCAAAGAGCCCGTACCCATATGGGCAGCTGCCGAATTTGAACAGCTATCTGCCACGTGGCCTCTTTGTCGTTTCCAGCTGATGGAAAGGCCTTTGCCATCAGCTAGCAAACGGCAAAGAGCCCATATTGTCATTGTTTTATTTATTTTATGTTATTTCACAATGCTTATATGATATACATATATTTCACACCACATATATTACATATAGTTCACAACACACATATATATAGTTCACAACACATATATGATATACATATAAAGTTCATCCATGCCATTTGTTCATCAATCACAGCACATACATCGAAAGAACCAACACACAAAGTTTTACACTGTTCATCCATATATACATACATATAGTTCCACATTGTTCATCAACTCAAATGAAAACAAAAAGCAATGCACTCCATCAATGCCAGCTTCCATGTAGTAAATCTAATCTACAAAATGGGAATAATAAAGTTAGAAGAAGAACAACAATATATGAAATTTTTGAGCTTATTATGTCATTATGGAGGAAAATAAGAAAATTATATGACCTTTTTGAGCTAACCAGAGTTATTATTCCACTTTTGACATAACTAAGCTAATTATGTCATTTTGGATGAAAATAAGCTAACTATCTGACATTTATGATATAACAAATGTTCTTATGCCATTTTAGACCTAACTAAGCTAATTATGTCATTTTGGAGCTAAAGTAGCTAATTATGTCATTTTGGAGCTAAATTAGCTAATTCTGTCATTTTGGAGGATAATTAGCTAAGTATGTCTTTGTTGGGAAAATAGGCTAAGGAGTAGAAGAAAGAGGAGAAGAAAGAGGAGAATAAAGAGGAGAAGGAGAAGAAAAAGAAGAAGGAGAAGAAGAAGAAGAATAAGAAGGAGGAGGAGAAGAAGAAGGATAAGAAGAAGGAGGAGGAGGAGGAGGAGAAGAAGAAGAAGGAGAAGAAGAAGAGGAAGAGGATTATTACAATTCTTTTCTTATTTTGAGCTTATTATGTCATTTAGGAGGAAGATACGCTAAGTTATGAGCTAACAAAGGTTCTTATGATGTTTTTACCTAACTAAGCTAATTATGTCATTTTGGAGCTAAAGTAGCTAATTATGTCATTTTGGAGCTAAACTAGCTAATTATGTAATTTTGGAGCTAAAGTAGCTAATTATGTCATTTTGGAGCTAAATTAGCTAATTATGTCACTCTGGAGTATAATTATCGAAGTATGTCTTTGTTGGGAAAATAAGCTAAGGAGAAGAAGAAAGATGAGAAGTTAGCAAATTACGTCATTTTGGAGCTAAATTAGCTAATTACGTCATTTTGGAGCTAAATTAGCTAATTATGTCATAAATGAACTAGGGAAAACTTACTATCGTGGTCATCTATGAGAAGCACCAAGGTTGCTCAGGTCGGTTGCGTTTGGAGACGGTTGCCGTGGAGAAGTTTCGTGCGATGCCACTCGGGAGTTATTCTGCAGAAAACATATTTTGCAATGTATCGTTAGCATGATGACACACTCAAATGTTAATACTAGTTTATAATGACCATTGAAATGAAACTCACCGTGCAAATCGCAGAAAAGAGAGGCATCAAAGGAGGGGGCTCAGCGGTCTTCTCGCACATAGACTGCGCTTTTGGTTTTGAAGAGTTCATCGTATTACTTACTAATGAAACTGACATTACATGCATGATTTGGCTAATGTGAAAAAGGAACTTACCACAATAAGCTCGTACATGGCGAGGCGACCCGCCTCATTCCGGGCCCTCTCCTCCTCCAACAACCGAGCCGTGCTCCGATCCCTCTCCTCAAGAGCATCCTGAAGAGCAACCTAGTTTGCTACTCTCTCTTTCTCAAGAGCAGCCTGATTTGCCGCTATCTCTTTCTGAAGAGCAGCCTGCAACACCATTCCTCGTTACCACTGTAATGATCGATGGCCACACACACAATGAAATGGAAGAAAGTTCTCTGAGTCCGTACAACTAACCTCGATGGCGAGATCTACTGACCGTGGACGAGGTGTTATCTTAGGATAGGAGCTCGACTGGCGCACCTTTATCTCCGGGAGAGTGAGTAGACAACGTATTATCCTATCTCCAATGGCAATCGAGCCATGGGGCCTCCCGCCTCGAGATATCATCACCAGCTCTGGATCCAAAGGTTCCTGGCTCGGGTTAAAATCCTCCCCTTTCCTAGCCTTCCCCACATCCATGTATTTCACGAGCTTGTGGTGGGAGGATATGCTGGTGAACATCTCTGGATGATCCAGGTCACACTCAGAGAATGCCTTGGCCTTCTTGTAGGAGGTAGTATGGGCCATGCCATAAAGGTCGTACAACTCTAGCACCTCCATCTTATTGTGATGCGCCTAAAAGAGAGGAACAAATTATTAGTAAAGGGCTCAAGCTAGCGTGAAGAACTAATTGCATGAACAAGGAAGAAACCACGTACCCAATTCCGTACGTGCTGAATTAAGTTGGCACTGCCTTGATGGTGTGGCACACCAACCATTTGGGCACGTCGCTCCTTCGCATTGTCGTGGACGGCTCGCTAGTTGCTTGTGCACCACTCATGCACCAACGCCTTCCAACAATCCATCTTATTCGAACACAATCTCGAGGGAACCTATAAGTTAGTAAAAAGAATTTTGAGCACTACGCCTATGAATCAAATCAACAAAACTATGTACAAGGCCTTAAGAATAGGTAATTACTTTCATGTACTACTCCTTCTTAACATACTTTCTACGGAAGTCCTTCTTCTGCTTCTTAACACCAGGCGTGGCGTAGTAGTCTCGAATAGCATACACACGAGCCTCGTGGTGGTACTTCTATAATAGCCGCCTGCACTCGGCCTCTAGAACATTGGCCGCCGCCTCCTCATATCCGTCCTCACACCTACAGAAGGTCAACAATCAAACGAAACAACACCGATTAGTACAATAATTAGCTATATTGTTAATTTTAGATTGTATAAAAGGAGAAATTACCTAGAAGGTGTTGATCACCATCTCGGCCCTCGTGTGGCATAAGAAACCATCTATAATCTCCCCCGGCGGGGCATGGACATCCTCGTAGTGCTCCTGGGTAAATCCTATTGTAGGAACCTGACCCTCACTAGGCAATGTGACAAACCCCGGGAAATTTGTCCGGCATAGCACAACAAGGACGGTGTTTGGCTTGCAGACTCCAAGGGGGTGTATCCAACCCCTCCAGTATGACAAGGTCAACGCATTACATATTTGAAGAAACTTGAAGGCAAAAAGTAAAAAAATTGTAAATGCACTTACCTCTCCCCTTCAGGCTTAATCACCCGCCTCTGCTCGTAGGTTGCCGGTACAACCGGGAGACGTGTACTACCACACTTGTACACGGTGACTCTGCCCACCACGTCGCCCTCACTATCCATAGACTCATCCCCGCCACCAACAGAATGGTCACCCGGCCCCTTGGTCCAATCCGGCCCCTCGGTGCGACCCGGCCAGGCACCCCATATGGACATCTCCACATTAGCCGAAGCCTATGTGGCGGGAGTCTCCTGGGACGAATGCCCGTCGACCCCAGGCTACTGGATCGGAGTCTCATGGGCAGAATGCCTGTTGACCAGAGGTCCTGTACTGGAGTCCCCATAACATCCACCGCAAACGGATCCACCATAGTAGTCTTGTGCTTGGGTGAATGAGCTCGTGGTGGTGATGAGGACGGCGTAGCAGTCCGCCTACCTCTCCCGCGGCCACGTGTTGTACCTTTCCCCTTCTTCCCTGCCCGACCTCCTCTCGCAGCAGGCAACACCGCCGATGAAGAAGCACCCGCGGGTGGTGTCGTCAGACTGTCCCCAAGGCTCCACGAAGATATAGGGGTGGAATGGAAGTACCACCCCTCGCGTGGGCCGTCGACGAAGAAGAACCCGCCGGGTGATCTGGGCAGCGCCCACATCTTTAAACACCTGCCATGATAAAGAGTAAAGGAAATTAGTACAACATAAAAAAATTGAATACCTGACATGAATAATAATATGTACATATATAATTTAAGTTGGGATGCATACAAATTAATAGTACTGTGGATCAATAAATGTATAATCATCATCACTATCATGCGTGTCATCATGAATGACGTGCTCATCGGGTTCAACGACATGAACTTGTGGAAGGCCTTTCTGTAATCGGTCAAGCATTGTCAGGTTATCCACAGCAGTAACCTCTTCTAGTTCTGTAATCGGTCAAGCTTGTTCCGGCTCAGGGATGAAGCCGGATTCATTGTCGTTGTCTACCTGCATGTTCTCGGGTGAAGCCCGGCGGATCTAGAAATGTTTCTTGGAAAAACGTGTTTCTTGGATGAATTCTCCGTCATGTGTGTCTGGGTTAATGTCGGGTTCATAATCCTCTTCATCTAGGGGAGGTGGTCTAACACGTGGCGGCACTTTATAAACAAGATACCAACCATTCATATTCTTATCAGTTTCGCATGCCCACGGTAGATAGAATACTTGCGTCGCCTGTTGAGCCGTAATATAGACATCGGGAACATCTAAATGGGTGCTTGGATTGATTTTGACTAGCCCTATATGTTCATGAGTCCTTCTAGTCCCCTTCGGCTGGAACCAATTACATTTGAAGACTACGACATTCGGTGGGTGTTCACCACAGAATTGAAGTCCATAAATTGCTTCAACTCTTCCATAATACTCGATACCACCTTCGCCGATAGCAGAGACACAACAATTTGTAGATTTCCGGTCCGGCATAGATAACTATTTGCCAAAGGTACGAAAGTGATACCCTTTGATGTTGTATTTCTCAAATGAACGGGCCTTATAGTAAAAACCATCAGTGGATGTGCTCAATTCAGCGCCCATAAACTCTAAATTAGCCTACAAGTTTAATATGAAACGATTATTGCATTAGCCTTAAGTTAGACCAAGGAATGAAATGGTCCATTATTGATAATTACCATTTTTTTGAACCAAGAAATGAAACCAGGATAGCAGCCTCCATGCTTTGCCAGAAGCTCATAATCTTCGATGGAACCATTTTGGATCACCGCTACATCCGAGAATTTGGAGACGTATCAATTGTATCAAATATCCGGGAATAATAGTAGTTCAAAGGAACTAGAAGTTATGGAAAAATGTGCCGAGAACTTACTCGATGTATGAGCGCACTTCTGTTAGGTTGTTGAAGATATACAACGAAATGTTCCGCCATTCTTTGACATCCAACGTTATTGGTTTTGAATAGGCTGAGGTTGGATCTACCTTTTTAGGGTCGGCATCATTGTACCGAGGCTTTGGATTATGCAAATGACGATTTTTGGCTTCGTAGTATGTTGTCACAAAGTTAGCCACCTCCCTGGTAATGAATTCCTCATCCATCGATGCTTCAATTCTATGTTTATTTTTACATTTAGCTTGAAGCGTCTTCTGCATCCTCTTAGTTGCAAAGCACCAATGATTTTGCACGGGCCCACCTAATCTTGCTTCGGTCAATAGATGTAAAATCAAATGCTGGATTGGATTAAAGAAGCCCGGCGGAAAGATCTGCTCTAACTTGTAGAGCAACTCCGACGCCAACTCCTCCATGTCATCTACAACGTCAGGCGATAGTTGTTTCGCACAAAGAACACGGAAGAAATAGCTCAGCTCCGCTAGTACCAGCCATTCATCCTCAGGAATAAAGCCACGTAACATCACCGACATTACCCGCTCAAGCCATATGTGCCAATCATTAATTTTGAGCCCAAATATTTTAAATTTTTCAAGAATTCCTCCCTCTTTAGATTTGTTGTATACCCATCAGGGAACATCAAATGCATTTTGACCCACAATATAATTTCCCTCATAGCTGGCCTTCCAAGATTGAACCAGGCCTTTGGCCTCGACCACTTCTTCTTTCCTTTGCCTTCTCGCATGTTTTGTAACGGTCTATGACATAGTGTCTCTTGATCGACTCTAGCCTTAGGATTATCCTTTGTCTTCCCATCTATGCCGAACAACGTACCAAAAATGGCCTCTCCGATATTGTTTTCAGTGTGCATCATGTCGATGTTGTGTGGAAGAAGGAGGTCTTTCAAGTAAGGCAGATCCCGCAAGCATGGCTTGTGAGTCCAGGTGTGCTCTGTATTATACCCCTTGAAATATCGTGGATGCTTTGCGTCAGGCTCGAGGGCATCTAACTGATCCAGGATCTGTTGGCCTGTCAACGCAGGTGGTGCCCAGGTTTTGACAACTTTACCTTTGGTAAATTTCTTCTTGTCTTTTCTGAACTGATGGTGAGGATCTAGAAACTGTCTATGCAAGTCAAAGAAAGAATACTTCCCACCCTCCTGCAACCAATGAAACTAAAGAGATTCCTTGCACAAGGGCACGAGAACCTTCCATGCACACACCATCCAGAGAATAGCGCATACGCCGGCAAGTCATGCATCAAGTACATGTACCACACATGAATTTTGAAGTTTTCTTTTCTAGCTGCATCGTATGTCTTGACCCCATTATCCTAAGCTTCTTGCAATTCATCCTTAAGAGGCTGCATGTACACATTCATATTATTACCGAGATAGTTGGGCCCTGGAATTATCAACGTTAGGAATATGTTCTTTCTTTGCATAATCTGCCGTGGGGGAGATTGATTGGAATGACAAATACAAGCCAACTTGTGTATTGGGTTGCCATCATGCCAAAGGGATTGAACCCATATGTGGCGACGCACACTCGAGGATTCCTTGGATATGCCGTTCTGTCCAAATCTAATCCATCGAAATGTTTCCACGCTTCCTCATCCGATGTGTGTACCGCCATCTTATTCCTATCGGCATCTAGTTCGGTTCTTGTGCCCAATTTGTGCCATTTCATCTGTCTGGTTGTCCCTTCGACCATGAAAAGACGTTGAAGCTTTGGTATGATTGTCATATACCATAGAACAATAACTATGATTTTGGTCTGCCTCTTCTCACCCATACCGTTGTCTACCACAAGATACCTGCAAGACATGCAATTGGGACAATAGTCCAAGTGTGCATACTCCTTCCTAAATAAGGCAAATCCTTTCTCACAGGCATCTATCTTCTCATAGAGCATCTTAAGTACACGAAATATTTTGTCCAACTGGTACAGTGTTGCAGGCATGACATGGCCTTTGGGTAGAAAGCGTCCAAATAGTGTCATCATTGTGTCGTAGCATTCTCTTCCCAAGTTGAACTGAGCCTTCAGAGCCATTACTTGTGCAATGGAATTCAACTGACAAAACTCAGTGTGCTCGTGGAGAGGATGTTTTGAAGACTCCAACATTTCATAGAAGGCCTTTGCAGATTCCTCCATCTCTTCCTCCGAATCGCAAGCATCATAAAAGTCTTGCACCATGTCTTCGATCCCGGTACCATGCTAGTCGGTGCGGCGACGAACCACCTCAGCTCTGGTGCATTGTATAGACTCACCATGAAATGTCCACACCGTATAATTAGGCTTAAAACCCCTACTCTGCAGGTTTTTAATCATTACAGCCTATGTCCTCTTTATATAGTTGTCGCACTATGGACAGGGGCACCAGTTTGTTTCCTGGCCATTTGCAAATGCAGCTTTCACAAAGTCCTTGGTTTTTAGAAACCATTCTTTCGTCATATCTTTCTGACTAGGGTGACCGGTGTACATCCACGCATGATCACTCATCTTGCCTAGCTACTAAACACACAAGAAATATGTATATATATAATTTAGCATATATGTTCATCACCTAATCAAGTTCGCCAGTTTTATTACATCCATGCAACCTACATGCTAATAGGTAAAGATAGGTCCTAATCCCACCCGAGTATGTGTAGATTGGGTTCGTTTTCGCATACTCCGCTCTGGATCCAACGCAAAATTTCGGCAGCACATCCCCGCTATTCTCCTGATACACGTCTCGGCAATAAACAGAGAGGATGTGTATTCGGAGAACAACAGGGAGGCACTAACGAAATTATGCATCCGATCCAGAACAAAGCATATGGGAAAATGAACCCAATCTACACATACTCGGGTTCTCCATGGATAACATTGGACAATTCGGAAGAATCACGGTTATAAATATATGCAAATGCATGCATATTTATAACTGTAACCCTTTTGAACGGGACACACATACTGGTGATGCATACAGATAATTTAATGTACTTATATCTAGGAAGTTTCATCCGAAGACCGACCGAGAGCAAATTAAGGGGCGAGGAGGAGATGTCATTTGTTCTCACCCGCTAACGCAGGCGCGGAGCTCGTCGAACGCACGGGGAGGTCTTCGAACTACAGACTTTGCAGCAACGAGACAACTGCACATGTAAATCCACCCGATCAACACAAATATTTTATGTACATTAATAAAATCAAAAAATATAGGACCTATATAGATGTCATTTAGAGTTCCATCAATGTCGAGGAACACCCTAACTCGCTCGTCCCCGAGTCCCTCAGATATGGCGATGCACGTTTGAAGGATAAGCATGCCAACTCTTTCGGTTCCGGAGACCTCTCTTCTCTGCCTCTCCTTTTCTCTCCTTACATTCTCCTAGTGAAGTCCGCGGCTGGCGGCCTATGGATGGCCGAAGATCACCTTTTCGGTCAACAAGAGGTCGAAGAGGTGTCGAGGGTCGGGGGTTGGGGGTCCATAGCATCGGGTGCGTCATATTAATAGCTGCACGGAGTTTCATATAGGGGTGTCGTCGGGATGTCGTGTCAGGGCATCATGTCGGGGTGTCGGGGCATCGTGTCGGGGTGTCAGGGTGTCGTTATTTATTCTTCCTCCTTTTCATCTTCTTCCTTTTCTTCTTCTTCTTCTTCTTCTTCTTCCTCTTCTTCTTCTCCTTCTTCTTCTTCTTCTTCTTCTTATTCGTCTTCTTCTTCTTCTCCTTCTTTTTCTTATTCTTCTTATTCTCCTCCTCCTTCCCCTCCTTCTCCTTCTTTTCTCCTTTTTCTTCTCCTCCTTCCTTTTCTTCTTCTTATTTCGTTCTCGTCTTCCTCTTTTCTTCTTCTCTTCTTCTTTTCTTCTTCTTCTTCTTCTTCTTCTTCTTCCATCTTTTTACTTTTCCTCTTTCTTCTCCTCTTCTTCTCTTGTTCTTCTTCTCCTCCTCCTCTTCTCCTCTTCTCACACTACAATAAATATGCTCAAACATGACGTTTTTTAAGATGTCGTTGATGAATTCGTCATAAATCTATGATGATTTCATCCGAGATCATCGTACACCATTGGAGGGGATGAAATCTACATATAAATTACGACGATGTGAGTCAAAAACGTCGTACCTGCATAAGATGAGATCTTCATAACTTTTACGACAATTGTAAAAATGTCGTAACATGTTCTAACTATGTTAACATGTCACTCGTGGGTCCATTCTATCCCACCTCATCCTAGTTTGTGAAGCAACCAACTATTCTGTCATTCCAAAAATTCTCGAAAAATTCTCATAAATACTTTGGATCATATATTTCTCAAATATATGAAAACCCTTCCTTCCATAATTCAAAAATAATTCAGCAATATTCATTTTCCTATTCTGTTCAGAATAGCACTTTGTGAAGGAAGTGCTATTTCTATTTATTTGATTACCCTCATATTTTTTGGGCACTCTTTCCTATCCAAATCAGTGCCTCATGAAAACTTTCGTAATGATTTGCCTAGTAAATCTTTCTCAGAAAATTTCCAAAGTTTGTGTTCAGCTAACAGCTTTGTGAAGGAAGTACTAGATAGGAATATCTTGATGAGTTAAAAAATTTCCACATCATCTATGTGCCCAAAACATAGCTCTCCACAAAATTTTAGCCACATCTAACAATCCATGTCAGCTCATCATCCAATATTTGTTTCTGGTAATATTTTCATTTTGTGAAGCAACTACATTTTATATTGCTTTATAGTTGATGAAAATTTACCACACGATGACGCCGACCATATAACCTCACTCCACCAAATTTTAGCTCATTTAATTCAGTCAGCTTCCCTCAATATTTTTCCCAATATTTTGTTCAGTAGAGAGCATTGTGAAGGAAGTACAATTTTTGTTTATCCAAATTTTATGAACTTTTTACAGTACCTTAATGTGCCGAAATTATCATTCTCCTCCAAATTTCACCTCAGTCTAATCATCTATGTGAGCCTAGTTTCAATTACCATTTTATGTCCACATTGGCACATTGTGAAGGAAGTGTCACTTTGGCATGTCCAAATGGTATAATTTTTATACAGTGCCTTCATATGCCCAAATTAACATCATACACCAAATTTCAGCTCAATCCGTTCATTCATTTGATCCTAGCTTCAACATCCATATTTCTACACATTGTGTTACTTTTCAAAGAAAGTGCCACCTAGATTCATCCATTTGAGCTAAAAAAATTCCAAGAGAGTCTCATTAGTAGATGATCATCCTCAGCCAAAATTTAGGCCCAATGTTTGTGAATTACCCGCACCGCTAATCAAACACTTGGCTGCTAGTTCATGTTTGAGCTTAGTTCAGTCTCCTCGTGAGATTATTCTATTGTATTATTCTTGATAACACCTACTGAGGGATTGTCCAACCCACCATACATGCTTATTCCACCTAGAACGCATGACAACACAACGGTCAGGCGGTGACCATGCGGATGGCATGGAAGTTCACGCGCTCTAGAGATGGGGTCCTCGACCACCATCCAAACCTCGACGTCAAGGAACCACACCATGTATTTTCTGATTAAATATATACTTATATACCTATAAATGATTTTTGGGAAAAATAAAGAGCAAACTATAATGCAGCTGCAGTTCAAATTTAACACGCTTCCAACTGAATCGACATAAATTTGTCTTTTTCACGAGAGGTGGATAAAAGCTTTTAACACCCAACCATTTTGTCAATTGTACATTAAATATGTACTAGTATTTTATAAAAATGATTAGGTACAATATTGAAACAAATATATAGTAGGTCCTTCACAAAAAAACTCATTTTGGTCACTTGAAAAATGGAAAATGAATTTTGCATACAAGAAAAATGAAAACTTCCTTAATAAACATTGTTTGCCATTCCAATATGCACCCTTGTGCATAATATTATATCATTTCAACAAACTATGTCATGAATATGGCCATAAGGTTGATCATTTGGCTTGAAAGCCATGAATCTTAACACATGATAGCCCATTTCTAAGAACACTTATTTAAAATAATTGTCGTATTACAACTTTATTATTTTTCATGATAAATTTGTCACATATAATGACACAATGCAATGATTTTCCATTTTTTGAATTTGCTTTGAATTTTTCATGGCCATTTCAAAATGCGGCCAAAACAGCGGGTATGACCGTTCCTACCTAGTGGTTGAATCTTGGAAACATTTTGGTGTTTCTATGATTAAATAGATACTTGTGTACCTAGAAATTAGTTTTAGGAAAAATAAAGAGAAAACTATAATGTAGCTGCAGTTTAAATTTCACCCGCTTTCAACTGATTCATAGAAAATTTGTCTTTATCACGAGAGGTCGATAAAAGCCTTTAACACCCAACCATTTGGTCAATTGTACATTAAATATGTACTAGTATGTTAGAAAAATGATTTGGTACAATTTTGCTACAAATATATGAAAAGTTCCTGAAGAAACATTGTTTGTCATTGCAATACACACCCTTGTGCACAATATTAGATCATTTGAACAAACTATGTCATGAATGTGGCCATAAGATTGATAATTTGGCTTGAAAACCATGAATCTTCACACACGATAATCCATTTCTGAGAACACTTTTTTTTAAAAATTGTCGTATTGCAAGTTTATTATTTTTCCTGGTAAGTTTGTCACGTAAAATGACACAATGCCAAGGTTTTTCATTTTTTTGAATTTTTTATGCCCATTTCCGAATGTGGTCAAAATGGGGGGCATGATCGTTCATAGCTAGGGGTTGAATCTTGCAAAACTTTTGATGTTTTAATGATTAAATAGATAAATTTGTACCTAGAAATGATTTTTTAAAATAATAAAGAGCAAACTATGAGGCACGTGTAGTTCAAATTTGACCCGCTTCCTACCGAATCAACATAAATTTATTTAAATGAATAAAAATAGCTAAAAGAATCGGAAATACATAAAAATTGGTTATCATCCATAAAATGTGGTATAAAATTAGTGCAAATTTTAGAGATGTCATTTCGCAAAATATTTTTGATACCTGCTTCATAAAACACTCTCTTTTTAGCACTAAATCATAATTTGAAAAAACCTCACGTTTCGAACCAATCAGGAGGCAACCCACGGATCACCCCCATTGTAGTCGGTTTGAGCCGTCCACGCCCTCCCGTCCACACCCTACCGTCGATCCATCCCACAGATCACCTTCCCTGAACGCACGCGTGAGGCACACCCTCCGGTCCTCCTCCCTCAGTCTCTCGATCCAGTTCCAGTCTCTCCATAGCCTCCCTCTCCCGTAGCTTCGCCCCACCCTGGCGCGGAGCCGGGGCTCCCGCAAATCCGGTCCACCGCGAGGCGATGGCGTCGGCGAGGCTCCCCACCCCCACCCCACGTGCTCCCCGCCTCCGCCCCCTGCCGCCGGCAGAAGATGGAGGCCCCGGGCTCCCCCTACGGGTCCTCGCTCGACACCGCGCCCAAACGCGCGCCCCGCTCCTCCCCGCCGGCCCCGCAGGACCGCCCCGATGCCGACCACGACCCTACCGCCGAGGACGAAGGTAACTCCCTAACCACCCGACCACCGGCAAATGCCGTCCCGCGTCCGCACGGACTCTTCTCCTCCCCCACGTGCTGCGCTCCACCACGTACCAACGCGGGCGACGGATCCGCGAGATCTGGGCCCCCGCGCCCCGCTCCGCGCCCGAGATCTGCGCGCACGGGTGTCCGCTGTGGTCTTGCATATAGTATTTCAGCAGTTTACTTTGGTCTTTGAATTTCTCCTTGTATGCGAGGTTAAAACTGTCCTGCCAATAAACCCTTCTTTGTTTAAAACATACTAGCTCTGTTTAGTGTAGTTTGTAGGCCCCAATGTTTAAGCATGGGAGCCTCTCCTGCAAGTGTGTGTACTTGACTGCTCTAAAAAATTTAACCTTGCAGTGCTTTGATTTCTGGCCAAAGGAGTGCCACCAACTTTTTGGCTTTTGATCCTGAATGCCATCTACTGCCGCAGTTTCTGCATATTCCAGCCATTTTTGAATCTTAACCAAATTGCTAATCTCTTGTTATTTTGGTCAATCTTATCGGGAGGCAGTAATGAGGACCAGGAAGTGTAGGGTCACTGTGATGCAATTCTATCTATGGAATACCTCTTCCTTATACTAACTTAAAGAACATAGAAAGGAGTCGGTCAGGTTTAATACTGTTGTCATGTGAGCGTGACGGCAAGTGAAAGGTTGCCTGTTTCAAGCTTATGTATGAACTAAGTGCATATCACCTAGGTACTCTGTTAGACAGAGGTCTACTTGAGGCACCGAAATCACGGATATCCTCTGAATTTCTTTGGTTGGTTGGATTAGGTAACGCAGATAGAGCTAGCATTGCATGTGTGCTGTGCTATGAGAACTCCTGCAGACTGTGGGACGAGCAATTTCTTTGGTTGGTTGGATTACTCAAGTGAATTTCCATAAATGAACAATCTGACATGTTTTCTCCATTCCAGGATCTCAAGCAATGTTTGCAGACATTGGCCACTTCTCCTACAGTGCAATCTAGGTACTACTTAATTTCAGCAACTAGGTTGATTGTATGTTATTTTTGCTCAACTCATCATGCTGTTTGGTCAAATTATTTGACTCTGCTCCTTGTTTTGCAACTTTCTTTCACTTCTTTGGTATATCCTGCACTGATCTTAGGATACATGGGTCAAGCTTCCTATTTGACCGGACACCATAACTTTGACTCAAGCTACCAAATTGGATACTACATCTCAGTTCCAGGTTCCTACTGCTTACTTTTTTGAAAGGGAGGCAAATTTTTTGTCTCGTCAATTAATTTTAAAGAAGAATATAATGCTACATATTACATGGATTAGTAGATTGCCAGTACTAATGCTAGCTGATGATTCTTGCAGTGGCACAGTATCTGTGAAAAACTTCCACTGTGCTGCATTTACCATTTTATTCAGTAAACAAACACTAATTGAACACCAAAATTTTTGTTTCAGATTTGTTTTCGCAGAGGATTTCGCTCTGTGGGATCCACCAAATCATGCAGTATGTGTTGTCATGTTTGTTGCGATTTGTCTAGTTTTTCTCCATGTTAATCTTCATTGCTATGATTGGGGTGGTCAATTAACCCATTAGATCTGATGAAGATTCCTTTTTACTTCACTGTCGTTACATGTGTAGTATGTTTTGTCATGATAGATGGTATGTAGCAGCTCACTATTTTCGTAGGGTGGGCGGCTGTGTGGTTCTCTGCAGAATAAGCTTCACCCGGTAAAATGCACTTTGTGTTAGTTCAATCACTAATGATATGTTAACTGTGTGTTCTCAAGTATTGTTTCATAATCTCCTTGAAGTATCACTGTATCGGCAAGCTCCCCTAAGCTGATTTGCTGCAATGTCTTGAGCCTGATTTTTTTTGTCTTTTGTGCATATTGTAGTGGTGTTTTATTTCTTGGTTATATACTCATATTATGTCCACATCTGATGCCATTTAACTCAATGATTAAATTAAGCAGAAACAGAATGTTTCATCGCGACACCGTTCTTTTCATTCCAATTTTGTGGGAGAGATTTGTGTACTTCCACATTAAGTCCATTATAATATCAGTTCTCCATTGACATTTTCTGTTCTGATTGTTTCATGTATATTAGAAGTAGTATAATGTGTTGACTGCAGTTAGCATGACACAACTAGGAAAGTGCAGAAATAGACACAAAACATGAAGATAACTTCAATGACAATAAACTTATGATGTAAATTAAAGCATATTATTTCAATGGAAATCAACATTGGTACGCCCCCTTAAATAATATATTAGAAAGTTTGACGCAAAGCAACATTGTACATTAAAGCATATTATTTCAATGGAAAGTCGAATGTATTCTAGTATACATTAAAGCATATTATTTCTATGATACTAGCTCGTGCACTTCGTCGACTAGTTTCTTTAATTTGTCCAGAATAATTGCTACAAGTTTGATACCCAGAACTCTTTCTTACTGATGAAATAGCGTGTCCAGTAAAATGTGCAAATCATCTTCAGCATCACATGTAGTGCGACCTGAAACAATATAATTCATAAGCAGTACGTATACTATGATAAACAGATTTTGACCATCTTTTTTCTCAGGTATGCCATTTGAGGGCCAGCATGGAGCGCTGCACAAGAACAGCCTATGGCCCGATCAACATGGAGATGAAGAACTGAACTTAGATCACATCGATGTTCGTAAGCCACCAGTACAGCATACCATCATAACCGACGAGGTTCACGGCCATTGGTGTGCAACCACAAGTAAGTTGATGAACAACTTGGGGTCATTTGTTGAATGAATGTGTTATGTCCAACCTGATGGTTCAACTCGGTTATGAATGTCAGTCCTTTCCATCAATAGTTTTTTCACTAGACTCAAGTACTTGCACGCCACAGCTACATGATGAATAGTTTTTTTGTGTGTGTGATGTTTCTTCAGAATTTTGTTCTTTGAACCATGGAAAGAAACATCATGTTTGCATGTTTATAAGGACTCCATGTTCATATAATCTAGAAATAAAACATAATTTACAGTAAGGATGTTGTGACTATGCTGAACATTATGTACATGATCATATAAGCTGGAATGAATTGGTCGGTCTACATCTTTTAAAAGTTAATTTGTAAAAGTTTGAAGTGGGAAATGTTCTACATGTACACACACCTTTTATAGAGTTTAATCTTTTAAATGGTTAGTATCAGCATCATCTTCTCCTTGGATGTAGGTTACTGTCTGAAGTGTAAACCACAAAACCAGCAATTAACCTGTTTTACAGAAGAATTGTTGTAGAAGTTCCAATGACAAAAAGTGACATGAAGTATTAATTCTTGCATAGGCCTCTGTTGAGTAGATATTATCTTCATGAGTTATTTTGATGATTCAGTACCTCGATTATGCTGTAGATGTTCCAATGACAAAAAGTGACATGAAGTATTAATTCTTGCATAGGCCTCTGTTGAGTAGATATTATCTTCATGAGTTATTTTGATGATTCAGTACCTGCGGTTATGTGTCTGCCCTTTATTTGCTATATCCGTTTGCAATTTTATTGTATCTCTTGGAAGACTTTGCTATTATAACTTCAGTCAGTATATATGTTGACACATGCATGCTGCTTGGTTGGGCGCAGGCACTGAAAGTTGATCCTTCTGATGGCAAGATGCTTGCGATCCTTCTGATGGCAAGATGCTCGCTAGCAGGAGCCGCTGCTCGCTTCAGCTTGGCGATGGACAAAAGGCTTTGGAGGATGTTGTCCGTTCTTGCTATATGTGTGTTAGGAAATGTATTCATGTGATGAGTTATTGTGTCATGTAAACCTGGGAGATGTATTTTGTCATGTTATATGATGGATAATTTTAATTCTAATTGGATATTTCTTGATTTGAATATGAAATAGTGTTGTCTTTAATACTGGACAAATAATTGGGTTGAAAAGGCCCAACAAATAGAAACGAAACCATGTTTTGGAACGAAAAGTTGCTGAATTCAAAAATGAAAAAAGGCCAAAAATGAAACTGAACCAAATGTATTTGGGAACTAAAAGGCGAGGGCCCAAATTTGTTTTGAAAAAAAACTAAAGTGGCTGATAATAGGCCAAGGCCCAAAAGAAGCCCAATAAGAATAGCCCAAAAAAAATAAAACGAGCCCATGTGATCAATTGAAATGGGTTGGGCTGATTTCAGCCATGACGTTTTGATTTCGTCGTAATTTTGCCACGTAGGACTGCCACGTAGGACTGGGTTTGATTGTCAGCGATGATTTAGGATCGTCGTAAAGGTTATGACAATCCATGAATCGTCATAAAGTTACGACGATTTTGACCAAAGCGTCGTTGTTGTTCATTTCTGACGCTCCGTTTTTGACGCTTGGTTTTTCGTCGTGCGATCGTCGTAAATGAAAAACCGTGACGATGTAGCGACGAAAAAATAGCGTCGTGTACGAGCATATTCCTTGTAGTGTCATCCTCTTCTACTTCTCCTCCTCCTCTTCTCGTATTATCCTCCTTCTAAACTAAACTAAACTACGAACTAAACTAAACTACTTACGACTAAACTAAACTAAAAAACGAAAACAGCAAAAAAACAAAAAATTACCAAAAAAATTACCTTTGGGACCGGAGGCGATGGGGGCGCCGGGCAGCGGTAGGGTAACCGGGGGGCGGCAGGGGCACTGGGCGTGCCAGGGGCTCCGACCTAGGGGAGGAGGGGTGGGTTGGGGTAAGTAGGGTGGGTTGGGTGGGGTGGGTTGGGTGGGGGAGCAGTGCAGGGAGGAGGGCCGGCGAGGGGTGGCCGGTTGCGGGGTGGAGTGGGTGGCCAGGGCGGGGTGAGGGGGCGGAACGGCTGCGGTGGTGCATCGGCATCGCTCCGGGAGGGCTGGGTTGAGAGAGAGAGAGGCGGGTGCGCGTGGGATGGAGAGAGTGGGAGAGAGAGTGGGGAGCGGGAGGGTGCCGGTGACCGTTATGGGGCGTCCCCTTTGTCGTCTGCAGGCGGACGGCAAAAGTGTGGAGGCAGACGAAAAAGGAGTGAGGTGGCGTGGGGTGGGGTGGAGTTGGCCCTCACCGTCCCATTTGTCGTCTGCCTTCACCTTCTCTGGAATCCGGTGGCAGACAACAAAGGGTTGGCTGAGGGCAAATATGTTTTTTTGCCAAGAACCAACCCTTTGTCGTCTGCCTGCAGCTTCTCTATCTTCTGTTGGCAGACGGCAAAGCGATGGCTAATGGCAAACATGATCTTTGCCAACAACCATTACTTTTCCGTGTGTTCTTTGGCAGCTGGCAGCAAAGAGGCTCTTTGCCATCAGCCAACACACAACAAAGAAATGGCTGATGGCAAATTCCCTGATTCCAGTAATGGTTGCCTCGATACCATGGAGTGAGAAGGCACCATCAAAGTACATGATCCATTCCTTATGTGTTTCCTTGCGGGGGAGAGCGGTTTCTTGAACTTCTTAGTCTGGCGTGGCTGTCCATCGGCAATGAACTCCGCTAGTGCTCTGTTTGTATGGTGGAAGTGCTTTCATACTTCATCACAAAGCTTGACAGCTCCAGCACCCACTCGACTATCCTGCATGTGGCATCAGGGTTCCTGAAGATGCATTGCAGTGGGAAACGGGTGACAACCATGTTCTCACGGGCTTGGAAGTAGCGGAGTAGCTTCGTCGAGGCCATGATGAGGCCAAAGATTAGCTTTTGCACTGCAGAATATCTTGATCTAGCCCCCTATAATAGGGAGCTCCCAAAGTACACTGGCCGCTGCACCACCTTCTTATTCGCCAACTCCTTGGAGCCCTCATTGCTAGCCTGCGTAGATTCTTCTAAGCCTGTGTTGGGTGTTGCCATAGATATTTTGGCTTCATCCCCAGTAGCATCTGCCGCGGCGGCTGCATCCTCATCTATCTCCCGCTGCACCACTAAGGCCGTGCTAACCACTTGATTCATTGCAGCCAGGTATAGCAGCAAAGACTCTTACAGTTTTGGAGCGACCAAGGTGGGAGTGGAAGAGTGATATGTTTTCAGATCTTGCAATGCGGGATCTACTTCCAGGGTCCACTTCATCGGGTCGGGCTTCTTCAAGATCTTGAAGAACGGCAAGGCCCGTTCAGCAGATTTGGAGATGCAATAACTCAACCCGGAAATGCATCCGACCATGCGTCTCACGTTCTTGACTGTCTTAGGGTTTTGTATCTGCTCGGTGGCTTTGATCTTGTCAGGGTTGGCTTCAATCCCACGCTGAGACACAAACAACCCAAGTAGCTTGTCGGACTGGATACCAAGCACACACTTCTCAGGGTTGAGCTTCAGGTTGATCTTGCGTAGGTTCACAAAGGTCTCTTCTAGGTCTTGCACAAGGGTACCTTTGTTCCTTGTGTTGACCACTATGTCATCCATGTACGCTTCCACATTTCTGTGCAGCTAGGGTCCAAACCCAATTTGCACAAATCTCGCAAAGGTAGAAGTAGCGCTCTTTAACCTTAAGGGCATTCGTACAAAACAATACGTGCCGCATGGGGTTATGAACGAGGTTTATTCCTCATCCTCTTTGGCCATGAAAATCTGGTGATATCCGGAGTACGCGACCAGGAAGGAAACCCGGTCACACCCGGAAGTGGCATCAACTACCTAATCAATGCGTGGCAAGGGAAATTGGTCCTTTGCACATGCTTTGTTTAAATCTGTGAAATCAATACAAAGCCCCATTTCCCATTCGCCTTCCGTATGACTACCAGGTTAGCTAACCACATTGGATGCAATACTCCTCGGACAAAACTAGCCACATCCAGTTTCTTGATTTCCTCAGCGATAAACTGTTGCCTCTCCATGGCTTGCTTTCTGACCTTCTGCTTGACAGACCTGGCGTGAGAGCAGACAACAAGGTGGTGCTCAATTATCTCTCTAGGAACACCAGGGATGTCGGAAGGTTGCCACGCGAACACATCAACATTCACCCCCACAAAGTCAACGAGCACACTTTCCTATTTGTCACTAAGGGTGGAGCTGATGGTGAACGTACCATCAGAGCCATCCTCCCTTGCCAGGACATTCTTCATTGTAGGGTAGGAGACCTTGACTTCCTGCCAGAGGAACTGTCCGGAAGGTCATTGACGGGTGCGGCGCACTCCACGGAGCCGCGCTTCCCACAATCCTTGACGACGTTTCCGTTGGACTTCTTCTCCTTCTTCTGGCCTCTGGCAAGAGCAGATTCTCCTCCGGCTTCGGCTGCCACCGCGTCTCGGTACATGTGATATACGCAAATGACGGTGTCCTTCTTATCGGACGGAATGGAGATTACTCCCATGGGGCCTGGCATCTTCAGGACATTGTAAGAATAGTGGCATATTGCCATGAATTTTGCCAAGGTCGGGTGTCCAAGGATTCCATTATATGGTAGGGAGGGATCGAACACATCGAATACAAACTTTCCAGTCCGGTAGTTGAGCTCTCGACCTAATGTAACCGACAAGGTTATCTTTTCCATTGCTAGCCTTTGTCGGGGTTGATCCCATGGAAAGAACCAGTCGGCTTGAGATCGCTGTCGGGGATCTACAATCTCTAGACCACCTCAGGAGAAATCAGATTCATCCATGCCCCCATCAACTAATATCTTGCTAACATTGACGTTGCAGAATGTCAGGGAAACCAACAGTGGAAAACACCCGACCACGCTAATGCGGTCCGGGTGATCCTCTCCGTTGACGATGATAGGCAAGCGGAGCCATTCTAGTGGTCTTCAATACCCTGGCGTTGGCTCCTTGGCGTTAACTTCGTGCACCCACTGTTTGAGCTGGTGACCAGAGGAGTACAAGGATGCACACCCGTCAACACACAAGGAATCTGTTGCCTTCTAGAACTCCTTGTCGCTGGAATCCTCTCCATCATCTTCTTCATCACTTGCATCATCATCTTCTTTCCTCTCGTAGCCTTTGGCAGGCTTTTCCTTTTGTTGCGGGGCCTTGCGCGGCAACCTGCTCTGTCACCGCGGCCCTTCCCGGCACCATTATCTTGGCCCTTCTCCTAGTCGCGCTTCTGGCACCCTAACTTCTGCTTCTCAATAAACTTCTCAACTTGACAGCCCTCATGGAGATCGTGGTTCTTGGTGCGATTGATCTTACAGTATGGCTTGTCAGACTTTCTGGCTTTCTCTTTCGCGGCGGCCTCCCGGCAATTAGTGCTCGAAGCAGCTCCCTTGCCGGGGGTCTTGGCATTCGCCTTCTTGCTCGTGCTAAGACTGCCACAACCTTCGAAGGCCAACACTGCCTTGACCTTGTGCTTCTTATTTGTTCTTCCCCTTCGACCCAGGGGAATCGGCTTCATCAACGGAATTGACTTTGATGTCTGCTTCTTCTCCGGGGAGTGGCCTTCCTTCTTGAGCGCGAGTACACTTGTCTGCCAATGCGTATAGATCGTTGACGGTCTTTGGGAGCTTGACGTTCATCTTGGCCCGCGTTCATCTGTTGTTCATGTTCGAGTTGAACGTGACAATCACGGATGTGGGGTGTATCTACGGAATGATGTAGTGTACTCTGCTCAATCTGTGGATGTATTTTCGCAGGGTTTCACCGTCCTTTTGCGGGAGGACCTCCAAGTCGCAAGGCTGTCCTTGCTCGTGGTAGCCACCCGTGAAGGCGCCAACAAACTGATTGCACAGGTCATCCCATGACGCAATAGAATTCTCTCGCAGGTGCATCAGCCACGATCTCACATTTGGCTTGAGTGCCAAAGGGAAATAGTTAGCGAGCACCTTCTCATCTCTTCCTCCCGTGGGTTGGATGGCAATCGTGTACATGCCCAAGAACTCTGCCGGATTGAGCTTTCCATCATATTTTTCCATCAACTCGGGTTAATCTCAGCTCGACGGCTAGCGGACCTGTTGCATCATATAAATAGACCCCCCCCCGGCACTGCAGAACCCTCCAAGCAGCTTCAGCACAACCAGTAGACACTCCCTAGCCGCCCAATCGATCTCGCAGAGCCCCGGTGCTCGAGATCGACCGAGGCCCCTCCGCCTCGGAGCTCCGGTCGATCTCCGGCTACACGTCGGCTCCTGCGCTGCCCGACCTCTCATTACACTCCCCTCGACACCAGGAACGTTTCTGCTAACTCTCCCGAGCAAATCCATACATCTAGCCCCTAGTTCAACACGAACCCGAAACCCTTCCGCCACGAGCACCTCGTCGCCGGCTACCCAGACCACCTCCGCTGACGTCCCGACCACGAGCAGGTAGGCGGAGGCACGAGGAACCCGTTCTCGTTCCTAGCTAGGCCTGAGGACAACGGCAGCCTCGCCGGCGTCCATCTCCACCTCTCTGGTCAGATGTAGGAGAAGGACCCGATAGGTGGAACCCACCTGCCGGTGTCCCGGGGCAGCCAGCGCGCGCAGCCGCTGACGCTGACCCTAGGGGCCCGCAGGTCAGGTTTGAACCTGGCCCGCGCGCGCCTGGTGGCCAGGCCTGCTGGCTGGGCCGGCTGGATCTGTTTCCCTGGCCTTTTTCTTTTGTTTTAATCCAGCAAACTAAATGATTTTTATAAAAAGATTTAGCGAGTAGAAAAATATAGTTCTTCCACCAGTATTTTTCTAGAAATGAGTAGTATTTGATTCTGTAGTAGTTGACATTTATCAATAACAGAAACTATTTTGGTATAATAAAATGATATTAAAAAGCACTTGTTTGCTTCTGTTTGCTTTTAAATAAATATGCTTAGCTAATAAAACAGTAGGGAACATTTTTCAAAATAATAACCTGAATTTATTCAAGCCTTGCAACATTTTTAAAAGCACTTTGGGAACTGTTTTAGTAAAAGCTAGTATTTATTTATTCCTTTCTCGACGGTAGAGTTACCGAGTGACGGAGGATCCGGAGCGGAAGACCTGGAAGACCCCGGATACCTAGCTGACCAAGGCAAGCAGCCATTTTCCATGACTTCAGTAAATAAAATGATCCATGCTAGAATAGCAAGTATTTTCCGTTGCATGTAATCACGATGCCGGTTCATCATTGATGTGATGGTACCGAAGGCTTCTTCGAAGCACTTGCATTATAGTAGTGATATTCACAGACCTCCTCGGAGCACAAATATGATGAGCTTGATCCTACAATCTACGAGGATCATGGTACTGTCATGTTGACTAGTAGAGTATAATCACTGCATTGAGCTTGACCCTACCCCATGAGGGTCATGATATTTTCATGTTGACAAGTAATGTTAAGGCATATCATCTCAAGCATAATGACGAGTTAAATAAAGAGTTTATGAAAACCCCGTCGGGTGCCACTAATGCCCAAGGGTGATGATGAGTTGGTGATCACTTTTGGTGACATGATGCACCGGTGGTTTTGGTGTGAGTATGGTTTCGGAAATGGATTAGATTTATGATGTGTCGACCGTCCCAACCTTACCCAGTACGACCACGATACCCCTTTATGGGACGGGGCTTTGTTGATTACTCTGGTCGGTGCTAGCAAAGAGCCACATTAGTAGTGGCGGGAGTGATCGGTGTCACTCTCGTGATGGGGTCGTGCCAGGTAGGACGACTATGCCATTATTATGAGTTCGAGGCACACCGTTGGTCCCTGCATGGTTATTACAGTCCAGAGTCGGTGCTCGTAAGACGTACAACATGTAGGCTGGGTACCAACCGAGTGGATCTCTTTGTCTAGTATCGTCAGGGGAAAGATGATGATCGGATACTTACCTCGGGTATATGTGATATACCGCGAGTCGTGGATTACACGGAAGTATTCCGTTTCTCGTGGGTCTAGCGTACGACCTCTGCAGAGTGTAAACTATTCGAATAGCCGTGTCCACGGTCAAGGACAGTTGGGTGGTGCTACTTAAACTACGTCCTGAGTTTCCACATAAACCAAGTGTGTGTGTGTGGTGTTAAGAAGGTGTCGTTATAATCATGATAATCACAATAATATGATCAAGTTCCGTGACTTGACATATAGGGTAAACCCGGATGGTTTAGCCCTCATTAATACCTTGAGATTATGACAAGTCCAATGACTTGGCATTTAGGGTGAACCCGGTGTGTTCAACCCTTTACGGATATGTCAATATATGTAACCTGATATTCACAAGCAATTCTTTAACCTGATGCATATACATGATCATAGCACCTCATCGCATTCCACTCAAGATAACTGTCACTGTTATTCATTACCATTTATGTCATGGGCTGTTTGCGAGTACATTCAAAGTACTCATTGGCTTGCCATTGGTTATGTTATTGACCACACATGGAAGGACCGGAGTTTGGCGATAATTACGCCGTCGGAGACGGACGTGCGATCTAGGACGCTTCCGAGTCAGAATGCCTGTCGGTGTAGGCTTGATGGCATGGGCACCGCTTAGCCCTTACGAGTTTCCGCTACTCGATGTATCCCTTTATTTGGCTTTAGGCCTTGCTCTTGAACCCGACCTTCTGGTCATTTGATGTAATAATTTGGTACTTGGATGTAAGACTCTATTATTCAGTATCTGTGTTCAGTGAACATTGATCCTTGGGGTCACTGGGCACGGCGAACTCGACTTGCTAGTCGGGGTCCCCACACATGCCATACGTCTCAGAAAATTTAGATAACTAGACGATACCCCACGCGTTGCGGCAGAAACCTTGTAAAAAGTATATGGATAAGTGGTAGAAGCCTAAAATTAATGCAAAAACAAGTATAAAACTTTCTTACATGACTTAATTACCTGAAAAAAGTGGTATAAGATTAAAACTCATGCAAAAACAAATATAAAACTTTCTTACATGACTTAATTCCCTGCGAAAAATAATGCACGAGGTGGTATTTTTGCATGAAGAGATTAATAAAAACGTAACTTATAATTCCATCCACGACTTAATAATGTGGCATTGTTGCATGAAACAAGATTACTACTTGTGATGACAACGGCTATTGCATTGATGTAACCAAGGGTTGAAAGGAGGTGATAAAAAAGTTATGAGTAAAAAAGTGATAACGAAAATTATTACATGCAACTAAAAATCCAAAAAAAAGTTAGTAATGGCGCACCAGGAGAAGGTGCACCATTTCTATCACGGTATTTATGGTGCACCACTAAAAGGTGCGCCATTGATATACCACTTTTTATGGCGCACCCCTAAATGGTGCGCCATTGCTAACCCTCCCCTGTAGTATCCCTTTCTTTCCCTCCCCTCACTCGTCTCTCCCCCGCATCTCCACTCCAACCGCACCCCTCCCTCCCTCCCATCTCCCCTCCCTCCACCCAGTGTCGGTTAGGGTTTGCTGCCACCGCCCCCGGCCACCACCGCGGCCCCCTCGTCAGCCACCGCCGCAGGAGCTCCACCCACGGCTGCCTCCTGTTCTGTCTTCTCTGGACGCCGCCGGATCCCCACCGTCTGCCAGCTAACCTCCACTGGCGTAGCCCCTTGTCGACCGTCACCAACGACCAATGCAGGAGCTTCACCGCCCCCCGTATCCGCCTCGAGCAGCAGGAGCTCCACCTCTGCCCGCATCCGCCATCCCCACCCCCACCTCGAGCAGCAGGAGCACGGTTTGAGGCTGCTCTTCCCATCTCCCCTGTGACCAACCAGAGGTAAACAAGCAAGGTGGTTCTCAGTTTTGGATTGTTAAATTTGGTCTCCCCCATGATCGACATGATATGACATAAAGAATTCACTCATCTTCTTCTTAGTAAATTTGAGAGAGGGAAATGTCTAGCTGGGATAAAACCTAGACAAGGTGGTTCTCAGTTTTGGATTGGGATTATAAAAGACAAATAAACATTTGTTCACAGTGTGTAATTTAAGCTTGGTAATCTGAAAAATGTGAGATTTTTGAGGACTGGTGGATAGGTGATAAACTCCCTGTGTATTTTTTCTATAAGAATACGTCTATTATTGATTTTATTTTTATTAGGGGCTTGATCAAGTCCACTTTAGAAGGTCTCCTTTTGGAGACTCCTTAGATTTATGGAACCACATTAAATAGGTTTGTGATGATGTGGTCCATACTGACCAAAATGCTTTTGTTAGGTGAAACTAACTAAGAGTGGGGTTTGATCTCTTAAGTCCTATTACAGACTCTTGAATGAAAAGTGGGTAAAAATACCCACACAACTTCTTGTCTAAAGTTAAGATGCTACCTAGAGTTAAGGCTTTCATGTGGCTCGTTCTTCGAAACAATGTTTTAAAAAAGATAATTTAGTTAAAAGTGTCCTTATTGTGGGAAGGGTGAAGCCATTAATCACCTTTCATCGCAATGTCATGTTTCCAAATTGCTTTGAAACATCATGAAATGTTCCTTTTACCTCCATGAAATACTTGATAATGTGTCCAACCTGTTTAACCATTTTCTGAAATTTAATAAGATTGATCTTTTTTGGTTATGGTTAGTGTTTATGCTATGTTGTGGAATTTTTGCAAATTGATAAATAGAATTTCTGTGGTAATAACAAGGTGACCGGACATGTCCGTTTTTACCTCTCATATTTTATCTCATATTATTCATCACAAACATGTCCTGATGTCTCAGAGTACATCACAATGGACTAGTGCAAGGTGCATGAGTTGATCGATTTTTTTATCCTGATGTAAGTCCAATGGACTTCATCCAACCATTCTACTAACTAGTAACTAGACCGATTTGAGTTGTTTGCTTAATCTGTTCCGAACTCATGCAAATAGTGAGATGAGCAAAGGTTACCCCTTTCTCCTGAAATGTTGATTAATTTCCGTTTCGGTTGAGAATGGGGCACTCCTAGGTCATGAAAATTAGCAAAGGTCATGCCCAATTTTCTTGACCTAGAAGGTGCCCGATTCTCAACCGAAACAAAATCATAGATGATGCACGTTACCTGGCTACTTAGTAGCACCAATGATTCACCAATTTGGGCTTGAATGCTATGTTATTTTTTTTTGAATTTGAACTAATTCCCAAAGAAATACTCTCATGCAAAAGAAACGTAATCTATTAGTTGGGCTGATAAGGAATGATCAAACATGAGCATTCTTTTCTCACCCTTATTTTCTTTCATTTTACATGTTGCTAACCAGTTGTGGTAGTGGCTTCGAAAAGCGAAAGTGATCTTTGCAGCTGCATGTTCTATGCCCTTAGTGAGATGAGCACAGGGATTTTAAAACTTTTGACTTCCTGTATGCTAGACAAGTTTGTGCTTTGAATATTTGTATAATTATAACTTTCAAGTGATATGCACTACCTTCACATGGAAACCCCATCTCATCGCACAAGTCAATAAGTTACCTAAGAATTAACATCAACACACCATATTCATTGAATTTAGCAACTATGAGCAACACATATTTTTTAAAATTTATCACAAATAAATTTGAAAAGTTGCTGAACAAACATGCGAAGTATTATTTGTCCCTTTCAATGTCATGAAATCCTAGGTCCTCTGCCTGAAAAACATATTTATTTTATTTGTTGTGTTTAGTGCAAAAGCAAGAGTAGAAGTAGTATGCTTGGTTTGTGAATCATTGGTGCAGTCTGTTTACCTCTAAGTGCAAACTGGGACTCATATTGCGAGGCAAGGCGAGTAATTCTTCAATATGTTGATCTCTGTATCTTCTCTAACCTAAGCTCTGCTCCCAAATCTTCATCTTCATCATATCAGTTTCCTTGTCTTATTCTCTGTTTTCCTCTAAATCTGAGAAGAATAGATACTACCATGATCTCATCCAATAACTCTAGTAGCCTTTTTTCCTATTTAGAGCGAACATGGCCAATAACGATGAGGCCGGCGGTTCGAGCAAGCCATTCTAGGAGCTGTCCCAGGAGATGGAGGAAGAACCACACCTCTATGAGGACGCCGCAGAAGACACCGATCCTGACTACACAACCCCTTGTGGCGTAGGTGATGATACCACTGATGGTGCCGCCGAGGATGCCACCACTGATGATGGCAGCGAACTCACAGATGGAAGCCAACGGAAGAGGCAACGAAAGGACCAGCGCCTGAACGTCCTCGGCACCGTCAAGGAGGAATTTACTGAAGTGTCCTCCAGTGGGCATCCAACGGCGCCCGAAGAATTAGTCGGTGGGTACGCGGGACAACTCGGGTGCATTCTCCGGAGCACCGTCTCGATCAACACCAAGAACCTAAGGCATCATGACCGAGGGAATTTGTGCAACCTCCTCTTCACGAAGCTGCACGAACGATACAAGTTCCCCGGTAACATCGCAATCACACGCCTCTCAGGGGATAAAGTGAATAGTGCCACCCTCACGAAGATGAGCACGGCCCTGGCTACTTGGAGAGCCGCGGTGAAGAGAAGGATTCTAAGAGGTGATAGTTATGAGAAGATCAAGGAGGCAAATCCTTCGATCAGCGAAGCTGACTACCTGGAGTTCAAGATCAAGTGCGAGAGCAACGAATCCGCGGAATCAAGTGAGTGGGGGAAATATATGCGGGACTTGAACTTAGGGGTCCACAAATTCGGCCCCGGCGGTTACAGAGTGGCGGAATATAAATGGGACAAGGAGGGCGCGGAGGGTGCCGAGCAAGGCCTACCTCCCCTCTTCGATAAATACCATGAAAAGCAGACCAGGAACTATGTCATGGCCCGGTACAAGGTGGACCCGGTAACAAAGGAGCTTACCACGGATCCAAAGGTGAAGGAGCTTGAGCGTGTTCTGGTAAGGAATACACCCCCGCGTAATTAGCTCCATATGGTTGCATTCTAATTAATGAAGCCAAATTTCTAAATGGTTCACATTCCTTCCGTAGGAAACTCAAAGCAGTAGCGCGGGGTCTTAGAGCTCCCTATCTGCCCTTGGGACACTACTTTAAATAGGGCGTTGAACGTAATGGAACACAAGGATAAGTTCAGTAAGTTGTCGTTAGCTGGTCGTGTGGCCGGCGAAGGCTTGTCCAGGAAATGTTCGGAATACTATAAGGCTGGGCGAAAGGAGAGAAAGACCAGCTCGGAAAGCGAGGAGCGCAAGGTTAAAGAACTCAAGGCACAGGTGGCGCGTATTCCGGAGATAGTCCAAAAGAAAGTGTGAGACCAACTAGGAGCGACGATCACCGCCATTATGCCTTCCTTCCTTGAGGGGCTTGATACGTCTCCGTCGTATCTACTTTTCTGAACTCTTTTGCCCTTGTTTTGGACCCTAATTTGCATGATTTGAATGGAACTAACCAGGACTAACGTTGTTTTCAGCAGAATTGCCATGGTGTTGTTTTTGTGCAGAAGTAAAAGTTCTCGGAATGACCTGAAAATTTACGGAGAATTTTTGTGGAATATTAAAAAATACTGGGGCAAGAATCAGTGGAGGAAGTGGGGCGAGGAGCCCACAAGCCCACCAGGCGCGCCCCACAGGCAAGGCCTGGCAGGCTTGTGGGCCCCACAACGCTCCACCGCCTCCAATCTCAGCTCTATTTAGTCCGTCTCGCGCGGAAGAAAATCAAGGAGAAGAGTTCATCGCGTTTTACGATACGGAGGCGCCGCCACCTCCTGTTCTTCATCTGGAGAGCAGATCTGGAGTCCGTTCTGGGCTCCAGAGAGGGGAAATCGACATCATCAACCTTCCTTCATCGTCAATTCCATGATGCTCTTCACCGTTCGTGAGTAATCTCATCGTAGGCTTGCTGGACGGTGATGGGCTGGATGAGATCTATACAGCTTTCCTTGATCGCACCTCTTTGACACGCTATCAGTTCCTTGAGAGGGATGATGAATCCCACCTATATCGGTTAATATTTAACTGGCAGCGTGTTTTCCATATTACCCTTCCTGCTCCTGTCTTCTTTGACTTTCAGGTAAAACGGAGATATTACATAACCAGAGGAGAGGCGGAGGAGTATGAGGGGGAGGCAAAGGCTGCTCATTTCTGTGAGGCAGCTATTCAGGCAGTGGCTGCAGCGCTCCCGTATAACCCCCATTATGATTTTGGGTATCGCCCGGACCATCCATGGGAGTAGACTAACTTAGGCCAAAAGCCTAGGCTTGGGGGAGTACGTGTTTCTCACCGACTTTACATTCTTGCTTATGCTTTCACTTTGTTCGTCGGTGTTCACACTTTGCCACTGTATCATCCATGCTAGTTTATTTCTTTTTCTCATTTTCTTTTCGTGTGTCTATCTAGTTTGAGAAAACACAAAAAGATTTTCTTTTTCTTCTTTTGCTTGTTGGGAGCTTTCCCGTGTAAATAGTTTTCTTTTTCTGTGGGTCAAGGTAGAAGACCATGGTTACAATGTTTAGTGGCTGTCACATGCATACCTGTTTATCTGTTAAAGAGCCATATTACTTTGTCTTCTCCTTTGTGTTTGCCTGCAGATTCCAGCTTAGTCCAATGCACAAGCACTCTTATTATTGTTCACATCATTTGGTGGTGCAAGTGAAAGGCAATAATGACGATATATGATGAAGTGACTGAGCCTGGAAAAGCTGGTATGAACTCGATCTTTTTTTTTTGTAAATATGACAGGCTCATCGTTCCTGATTCAGCTTTGTTATGAGAGAAATATGTTTGCAATGACAACATAGAGATCATAGTTTCTGATGCCATGCTTAATTAGCTAGGAGCTTATAATGGTTTGCCTTGGATGCCAACATGAATTTTGAGACGATTGTGATGTAGTATGATAGGATGGTATCCTCCTTTGAATGATTCAAGTGGCTTGACTTGGCGCATGTTCACGCATGTACTTGAAACAAAATCAACCTAGCCTCTATGATATTCATGTTCAAGGTGATTTATGTCCTACTCATGCTTGCACTCATTATTGATTAATTTCAATGCATTTTGATGACTGTTGTCGCTCTCTAGTTGGTCGCTTCCCAGTCTTTCGTTAGCCTTCACTTGTACTAAGCGGGAATACTGCTTGTGCATCCACTTCCATAAACCCAAAGTTGTTCCATATGAGTCCACCATACCTAACTATATGCGGTATCTACCTATAGTTCCATGTAAATTTGCACGTGACACTCTCTAAACCTTCAAGAAATAATCTATTTTGCATGCCCGAACCGCTCATGTGGTGACAGGGGGCTATCAGTATCTTCCATGCTAGGCGTGTTATCCTCGATATGTGTTTATTCACTATCATTCACGAGAAAGGGGCCGGTAATTGGAATTCCCAGTTCCATGCTCAAATCGAAAATATAATTGCAAACAAAACTCCCCCTGGATTGATGTTGGTATGGACGGCACCCGAGGATTCGGCTAGTCGTGTTGTGTGATTGATCGGTGGTGGGGGAGTCAAAACTTTACTTTTCTGTCTGGGAACCGCCTATAGAATGTGTAGCGTGGAAGATGGTGAGAACTCTTGGTCATTGCGTTGACAACAAAAGCATGCCACCCAAAATAATTATCTTTGTTTTCAAAGCTTGAGCTCTAGCACCTGTGCAAATCAATGCTTCCCTCTACGAAGGGCCTATCTATTTATGTTCCTGTTGAGTCATCCCCTCCTTATAAAAGCACCAATTAGAGAGCACCTTTGTCATTTTTATGCTTTGCTCTTGACATATGTTGAGTATGACTGTGACTGGATCTTCTTTGCCATGAATTACAATGTTTAGTCAGCCCTTGGTCTTTGAAGGTGCTCTGCATTTATGTTTTGCAACTCAGAAAGAGCTAGCGAGATACCATCTGTTTGTACTTCTTCATGATTGTTTTGATGGAAGTGTTGACGTTTGAGACTTATTATTATTTGCTCGCTAGTTGATTATGCCATTGATATGAGTTTACCGTGACACCTAGATGTCATTTTCTTATGTGGTTAGCTTGTGATCTTGCTGAAATTAAGGTTATGAGTTAGACATAATTGCAACAACAAGATCAAACAGAGTTCGTAAAAGTTTTTCTTTTGCCTCTTTCAGTTTGTCAACTGAATTGCTTGAGGACAAGCAACGCTTTAAGCTTGGGGGAGTTGATACGTCTCCGTCGTATCTACTTTTCCGAACTCTTTTGTCCTTGTTTTGGACTCTAATTTGCATGATTTGAATGGAACTAACCCGGACTAACGCTGTTTTCAGCAGAATTGCAATGGTGTTGTTTTTGCACAGAAATAAAAGTTCTAGGAATGACCTGAAAACTTACGGAGAATTTTTGTGGAATATATAAAAAATATTGGCGCAAGAATAAGCGGAGGAAGTGGAGCGTGGAGCCCACAAGCCCACCAGGCGCCCCCCTGGCCGCGCCTGGTAGGCTTGTGGGGCCCACAACGCTCCACCGCCTCCAATCTCAGCTCTATTTAGGCCGTCTCGCCCGAAAAATCAAGGAGAAGAGTTCATCGCATTTTACAATACGGAGGCGCCGCCGCCTCCTGTTCTTCATCTGGAGGGCAGATCTGGAGTCCCTTCTGGGCTCCGGAGAGGGGAAATCGTCGCCATCGTCCACATCAACCTTCCTTCATCGCCAATTCCATGATGCTCTTAACCGTTCGTGAGTAATCTCATCGTAGGCTTGCTGGATGGTGATGGTTTGGATGAGATCTATCATGTAATCGAGTTAGTTTTGACGGGGATGGATCCCTAGTATCCACTATGTTCTGAGATTGATGTTGCTACTACTTTGCCATGCTTAATGCTTGTCATTAGGGCCCGAGTGCCATGATTTCAGATTTGAACCTATTATGTTGTTGCCAATATATGTGTGTTCTTTATCCTATCTGACAAGTTGTAGTCACCTACTATGTGTTATGACCCGGCAACCCTGGAGTGACAATAGCCGGAACCACTCCCAGAGATGACCATAGTATGACGAGTTCATGTATTCACTAAGTGTTAATACATTGGTCCAGTTCTTTATTAAAAGGAGAACCTTAATATCACGTAGTTCCCATTAGGACCCGCTGCCACGGGAGGGATGGACAATAGATGTCATGCAAGTTCTTTTCACTAAGCACGTATGACTACATACGGCATACATGCCTACATTACATTGACGAACTGGAGCTAGTTACATATCTCTCTGTGTTATAACTGTTGCATGATGAATAACATCTGGCATAATCATACATCACCGATCCAATGCTTACAAGTATTTTACTACTGGTCCTCGCTTCGTTACTTTGTCGCTATTGTTGTCACTGCTGCTACTCTTACTCCGTTGCTACTGTTGTTACTTTGCTGCTACTGGTTACTGTTGCTACTATTGCTATCACACTACCTTGCTACTAATACTTTGCTGTAGATACTAAATCTTTCATGTGTGGTTGAATTGACAACTCAACTGGTAATACTTGAGAATATTCTTTGGCTTCCCCTTGAGTCGAATCAATAAATTTGGGTTGAATACTCTATCCTCCAAAACTGTTGCGATCCCCTATACTTGTGGGTTATCAGGGCTGCGGGGGTGGATTGCGGGCGGCCAACAGGGGCCGCCCCCGATTCCTAGCTTCAAGGGAAGCAACTCGCACAACGCGCCGGCATCGGTGTCTCCAGCGGAGGTGGCATTGCAGGTGCCTCCGGCGTCGGCGCCGGTATTGGAGCTTCATGCACCCATGTGTGGGAAGAATATGCCGGCCAGCACCTCGGTAGCAAGCGGCCCCTCCGTCACTTGCACGCCCGACGTTGGTGGTGCCTCGACATTAGCCGAGCTCAACACCATCACTGTAACTAAGCCTCGGTCGATGACTTCGTCTCCTTGCCTTTGACTGGGCATACCTGACGCCCTACATGTTATCGCAGGGCGCTACCAACGTTCCATGCACTCTCCTGCACTTCGTGGACGGCGAGTTGATCGATGTCGCCAAGGCCAAAATCATTGAACTAGGCAACCGCGTGTTCCACGGTAATCCGATCCCACCCACCGTGTATAGGGTTCAACTGGTTCGGGTGCTGCGGGACTGCGAAGACTTGTTACCTCCGTATCGAATCCTTGGGGCCGACGAAGATGATGTGATGACCCTCAGCGCCTGCTTAAACTGGTCCATGCTTTGGCCGAAGAGCCAGGTTCGTTTGGGGGCGGGGGACATCACCCCACAGACAACACCGCCAGTCGTGTCAGCGCCATGCCATGGCAAGACCGCCGCAACGCTATCGTCGTGAGCTGATCCGGACATGCATGTGGCACAGGATCCGGACAACGACGACGGTACATTTTCCAACGTCGATAAGTACATCAACGAACATGGGTACGGTGATGAATTGTTGGAGCCTCCTTCTAAAGAACCCAACCCTGCAAAAGACGACCGCGATATAGCTGGTACCACGGAGAAACACAATTGCAACAGGCGTCGTCTGTTCAGTTCTCAGGAGATGCCTCCAGCTGTCGCCTTCACCGAGACTCAAATAGCCGAGGTGCGAAATATTATCAGCCCCAACACACTCAAGAAGGTGGTCTCTGAGCATAACTCGATCCCATTACAGCAAAAGAAGCAGAAGGGCCGAAAAAGAAAAAATAACAAGGGTGCGAGCCAGCCCGCACCGAGTACAATCCGTGCTCAGGACGGGCCACCAATATCTAAGGATATCTCGAGGAGGGTGCATGTGGCGGGTAGGTCGATGCTACCAACTAATTTGCTCAATGCTGCAACCGGTGCTATGCGGAGTTGCTACTGCAACAAAAGACCTTTCAATGGCGCCAGAAACAAGCGTGCTGACGGGAGACTATTCTTGTCTTGATACTCCTCAGCAACGGCACCAGGAAAGCAAAAAAGAAACAAAGCAAGGTAAAAGCAAAAGTGGAAACGATAGGTGTGAATAGACCCGGGGGCCGTAGTGTTCACTAGTGGCTTATCTCATGAAAGCAAGTCGACGGTGGGTGAACGAATAACTATCGAGCAATTAATAGAACCGCACAAAGTCGTGACGTTATCTAAGGCAATGATTATATCTATAGGCATCACATCCAAAACAAGTAGACCGATACTTTCTGCATCTACTACTATTACTCCACACGTCGACCGCTATCCAGCATGCATCTAGTGTATTAAGTTCATGAGAACAGAGTAACGCCTTACGCAAGATCACATGATGTAGATGGACAATCTCATATATACGATAAAAGCCCATCTTGTTACCCTTGATGGAAACAACACGATGCGTGCCTTGCTGCCCCTTCTGTCACTCGGAAAGGTCACCACACGGTATGAACCCAAAACCAAGCACTTCTCCCATTGCTAGAATCATAGATCTTGTTGGCCAAACAAAACCCAAGACTCGGAGAGACTTACAAGGATATCAAATCATGCATATAAGAAATCAGCAAAGACTCAAATATATATCATAGATAATCTGATCACAAATCCACAATTCATCGGATCTCGACAAACACACCGCCAAAGAGAATTACATCGGATAGATCTCCATGAAGATCATGGAGAACTTTGTATTGAAGATCCAAGAGAGAGAAGAAGCCATCTAGCTACTAACTACGGACCCGTAGGTCTGAAGTGAACTACTCATGAGTCATTGGAGGGGCGATGAGGTTGATGTAGAACCCCTCCAACTCCAAAGTCCCCTCCGGCAGGGCAACAGGAAGGGTCTCCAGATGAGATCTCGCGAAAACGGAAGCTTGCGGCGGCAGAAAAGTGTTTTCGTGGATTCCCCTTCTTTTCTGTATTTTAGGGAATATATAGGCGAAGGAGCTAGGTCAGGGGGGTGCCAGGGAGGCCACAAGCCTGGTAGTCGCCGCCCCCGTGGTGGCGGCTACAGGGCTTGTGGGCCCCCTGTGGCTCTCCTTCCTTGGCCATCAAGTCCCCTGATCTTCTTCCGTTCTGGAAAAATTTATTTTGGGGATTTTATTCTGTTTGGACTCCGTTCCAAAATCAGATCTGAACAGAGTCAAAAACACAGAAAAAACAAGAACTGGCACTTGGCACTGAATTAATAAGTTAGTCCAAAAAAAGATATGAAAGGTACATAAAACATCCAAAGTTGAGAAGATAACAACATGAAACCATAAAAAATTATAGATACGTTTGAGACGTATCAAGCATCCCCAAGCTTAACTCCTGCTCGTCCTTGAGTTGGGAAGTGATAAAGAATGAATTTTTGATGCTTTCATGCTACCTAGCATAGATGTCCTTTGTAACACCTCGTATGTGACGTGAATGTTCAGATCCATTAGATTCAAAACAATAGTTTTCTATTGACGTGGAAACAATAGTACTTCAAGCAAACTAGCAAGGTAATCATGAACTTTCAAAATAACAAGGCCAAAAGAAAGTTATCCCTACAAAAGCATATAGTCTGGCTATGCTCTATCATCATTGCACAACGAATTTAAATCATGCACAACCCCGGTATTGGCCAAGAAATTTTTTTCACACCTTTACTTTCTCAAACCTTTTCAACTCTCACACAATACATGAGCGTGAGCCATGGTTTTAGCACTATAAGTGGTGTGGAGTGTGGTGGAGGTTGCAAGACAAACAAGGAGAAGATGGTCACATTAACTAGGCATATCAATGAGCTGTGGAGATGCTCATTAATAGATATCAATGTGAATGAGTAGGGATTGCCATACAAATGACGCACTAGAGCTAAGATTAGGTGAAAGCTCTTAAAGAAAACTAGTGGGTGTGCATCCAACTTGCTTGCTCATGAATACCTAAGGCAAATTTGAGGAAGCCTATCATTGGAATATACAAGCCGAGTTATATAATGAAAATTTCCCACTAGCTATATGGTGGTGCCAAAACGAGAGACTCTCAATCATGAAGATCATGGTGCTTAATAAGCACAAGTGTGGAAGGATAGTAGCATTGTCCCTTCTCTCTTTTTGTCTCATTTTTTTGGTGGGCTCTTTGGCCTATTTTTATTTATTTTTTATTTTTTTGGTGGGCATCTTTGGCCTCTTTTTGTATATGGGCTTCGCTGGCCTCTTTTATTTCCTCACATGGGACAATGCTCCATCAATGATGATCATCAAACTTACAGCTCAAAACTTAGAGCAACGATGACTCTGTATGGAATGCCTTCGGTAGTGTACCGTGACAATGATCTAGCATGGCATAGACATTAATGGAAACATCATGCTAGCTATCTTACGATCATGCAATGGCAATGTAGAAGTGGTGGCACATGTCATGGTGGTAGTTGCATGGAAATATATCTCGGAATGACTTTGAAAAAGCCATAGTAGGTAGGTATGGTGGCTGTTTTGAGGGAGGCTAATGGTGGGTTTTGTGCACCGGCGAAAGTTGCACGGCACTAAAAAGATAGTGATGGTGGAAGGTAAAAGTGCATCTAAACCATGGACTCAACATTAGTCATGAAGAACTCATATACTTGTTGCAAAAGTTTTAGTAGTATTCGAAATAAATCATTCAACGCATACTCCTAGGGGAAGGGTTGGTAGGTACAAACCATCGCGCGATCCCGACCGCCACACAAAGGATGACAATCAATAGACTAATCATGCTCAGACTTCATCACATAGTGGTTCACCATACGTACATGCTACGGGAATCACTAACTTCAACACAAGTATTTCTAGATCCACAACACGTTACTAGCATAACTTCAATATTACCACAACCACAACTCAAAACTAATTAAGATGAATCAAACTTCTCTAACTATTCAATGCACATGAAGGTGGAAGTTTTCATATCCCTTTGGATAACTACCCCTTTTGAGACTACTTTCAAAGCATAGGTCAACTACCAAGCCAAGCACCGCCGTGCTCTAAAAGATATAAGTGAAGCACATAGAGCAAAATCAACTAGCTCAAAAGATATAAGTGAAGCACATGTGAGCTGAATTGTCTAACCAAAGGATATAAGGGAAGCTCGAAAAAATCACGGTGAGTGCATGTCTCTCTCTCTAGGTGTGCACCAAGGAAGATTGTGACACAACAAAAATAAAAGACTCCTACGATACAAGACGCTCCAAGCAAAACACATAACATGTGGTGAATAAAAATATAGCCCCAAGTAACGTTACCGATGGATTGAAGACGAAAGAGGGGATGCCTTCCCGGGGCATCCCCAAGCTTAGGCTTTTACGGCATCCTTGAATCAACTTGGGATGCCTTGGGAATCCCCAAGCTTGAGCTCTTGCCACTCTTTATCTCTTTGTCCATAAGAACTTCACCCAAAACTTGAAAACTTCACAACACGAAACTTAAACAGAAACTCGTGATATCATTAGTATAAGAAAGCAACTCACCACTTCCTTAGGTACTGTAGCAAACTTAAATTATACTTATGTTGATGTTGGGTTACTGTATTTTCAATCTTCCATGGATAATACCCCCCGATACTATGCATAGTTTCATCAAAATAAGCAACAAACTCAAAAAAAATAGAATCTGTTAACAGCAGACCAGTCTGTAGCAATCTGTATACTTCCTATACTTCTGTTACTTCCAAAATTATGAAAAACTACGACAGTCTGAAGTATTTGCGTAGAAACCTGTAGCAAAAAGAATCAACTCATGTGGGGACCCCGACTAGCAAGTCGAGTTCGCCGTGCCGAGTGACCCCAAGGATCAATGTTCACTGAACACAGATACTGAATAATAGATTCTTACATCCAAGTACCGAATTATTACATCAAATGACCAGAAGGTCGGGTTCAAGAGCACGGCCTAAAGCCAAATAAAACTGATACATCGAGTAGCGGAAACTCGTAAGGGCTAAGCGGTGCCCATGCCATCAAGCCTACACCGACAGGCATTCTGACTTGGAATCGTCCTAGATCGCAGGTCCGTCTCCGACGGCATACTCATCGCCAAACTCCGGTCCTTCCATGTATGGTCAATAACATAACCAGTGGCAAGCCAATGAGTACTTTGAATGTACTCGCAAACAGCCCATGATATGCATATGATAAGGAATAACGGTAACAGTTATCTTTAGTGGAATGCATTGCGGTGGTATGATCAAGTATGTGCAACAAGTTAAAGAACTACTTTTGAAGAACAGGTTACAAATATTGACATATCTGTCAAGGGTTGAACACACCGGGTTCACCCTATATGCCAAGTCCTCGGACTTGTCATAACCTCAATGTATTAATGAGGGCTGAACCCTCCGGGTTTACCCTATATGCCAAGTCACCGAACTTGAGCATATTATTGTGATTATCATAACAACACCTTTTTAACACCACGCACACACACACACTTGGTTTATGCGGAAACTCAGGACGTAGTTTAAGAAGCACCACCAAACTGTCCTTGACCGTGGACACAGCTATTCGAATAGTTTACACTCTGCAGAGGTAGTACGCTGGACCCATGAGAAACGGAATACTTCCGTGTCATCCACGAGTCGCGGTATATCACATATACCCGAGGTAAGTACCCGATCATCATCTTTCCCCTGACGATACTAGACAACGAGATCCACTCGATTGGTACCCAGCCCACATGTTGTACGTCTTACGAGCACCGACTCTGGACTGTAACAACCATGCAGGGACCAACGGTGTGCGTGGAACTCATAATAATGGCATAGTCGTCCTACCTGGCACGACCCCATCACGAGAGTGACACCGATCACTCCCGCCACTAGTAATGTGGCTCTTTGCTAGCACCGACCAGAGTATTCAACAAAGCCCCGTCCCATAAAGGGGTATCGTGGTCGTACTGGGTAAGGTTGGGACGGTCGACACATCATAAATCTAATCCATTTTCGAAACCATACTCACACCAAAATCATCGGTGCATCACTTCACCAAAAGTGATCACCAACTCATCATCACCCTCGGGCATTAGTGGCACCCGACGGGGTTTTCATAAACTCTTTATTTAACTCAACATTATTCTTGAGATAATATGCCTTAACATTACTTGTCAACATGATAATAACACGACCCTCACGGGGTAGGGTCAAGTTCAATGCAGTGATTCTACTTACTAGTCAACATGACAGTAGCATGATCCTCGTAGATGGTAGGGTCAGCTCATCATGTTTGTGCTCCGAGGAGCCATGTGAATATCACTACTATAAATGCAAGTGCTTTGAAGAAGCCTTCGGTACCATCACATCAATGATGAACCGGCATCGTGATCACATGCAAAGGAAAGTACTTGCTATTCAAGCATGCATCATTTTATTTACTTAAGTCATGGCAAAAGGGCATGCTTGCCTTGGTCAGCTAGGTATCCGGGGTCTTCGAGGTCTTCCGCTCCGGATCCTCCATCACTCGGTAACTCTACCGTAGAGAAAGGAATAAATAAATACCAGCTCTCACTAAAACAGATCACAAAGTGCTTTTAAAAATGTTGCAAAGCTTGAATAAATTCAGGATATTATTTTGAAAAATGATTCCTATTGTTTTATTAGCTAAGCATATTTATTTAAAAGCAAACAGAAGCAAACAAGTGCTTTTTCATATCATTTTATTATACCAAAATAGTTTCTGTTTTTGATAAATGTCAACTATTACAGAATCAAATACTAATCATTTTTAGAAAAATACTCGTGGAAGAATTATATTTTTCTACTTGCTAAATCTTTTTATAAAATCATTCAGTTTCTGGATTAAAACAAAATAAAAGGCTAGGGGAAATAGATCCAGCCGGCCCAGCCAGCAAGCCTGGTAACCAGGCGCGCGCGGGCCCGGTTCAAACCTGACCTGCGGGTCCCTGGGGTCAGCGTCAGCGGCTGCGCACGCTGGCTGCCCCAGGACACCGACAGGTGGGCTCCACCTGTCGGGTCCTTCTCCTAACTCCAGCCAGAGAGGTGGAGATGGACGCCGGCGAGGCTGCCGTTGTCCTCAGGCCTAGCTAGGAACGAGAACGGGTTCCTCGTGCCTCCGCCTACCTGCTCGTGGTTGGGACGTCACCGGAAGTGGTCTAGGTCGCCGGCGACGAGGTGCTCGTGGTAGAAGGGTTTCGGGTCCGTGTTGAACTAGGGGCTAGGGGTAGGGATTTGCTCGGGAGAGTTAGGGGAAACGTTCCTGGTGTCGAGGGGAGTGTAATGAGAGGTCGGGCAGCGCAGGAGCCGACGTGTAGCCGGAGATCGACCGGAGCTCGGAGGCGGAGGGGCCTCGGTCGATCTCGAGCACCGGGGCTGTGCGAGCTCGATTGGGCGGCTAGGGAGTGTCTACTGGTTGTGCTGAAGCTGCTTGGAGGGTGCTGGAGTGCTAGGGGGACCTATTTATGGGCCAACGACGATGACCCGACTCGGGCACGCCGGTGACTCACCGTGGCACGAGTGCAAGCACAGTGAGGTGCTGGCCGCAAAACCACGGGTTCGGGACATGGTTTAGGGCCTCCTGGTGCAACAGACGTAGAGGGAAAGCGAGTGAGGACGAGCTGCAGCGACCGTGCATGCTCGGCCGCGTCGGGCGCGCACGGGCACGCGTCGCCTGAGATCTTGCGTGAGGGGGAGAGGGTCCCTGGGGTAGCTTTGCACTGAACGGTTGTCGGGGGAGCGCTTGGACATAACTAGGGAGGCTGGGACCGTCCGGAGCGTCGGCCCCTTGCGGGTGGCTCTCTGCAGTGCGCTCAAAGCGCAGTTTTGGCATGCCACGGCATGTTGGCTCGCTCTGGGGCACTTGGGATGTGTCCTCCATGTCCTGAGTGTTGCTGGGAGTGTGCCTAGCCATTGTGGTTTAGTGGGAGCTCGAGTTGGTCAAGGGAGCAAGGAACACTAGTGTTGCCAGTACTGCCCTGCAGCTCAAATTGGAGTTCTTGTCACTTGTGCTTGGAGTTGGAGAGGGGCTGGTTGACTGGGTGTTCAGGCTGCTCTGGTGCTCTAACCCACCAAGTTTGGGGCCTTGACATTGGGTAAAACAGTGGCTAGGAAGGTTTTTACCTTCCTGTCAGTAGGTGTTCGACAGTGACCTGGGGTTCTTCCACTCCACCACTCTAAATGAAACTTAACAGGTTTGGTCTTGGGGTAAAAATATGGGGTTCCACCAAATCTGAGCTCCATTGAACAAGTTTGGCTTTGCAAACTTGCAAATGTCTCAAAATGACCAGTACTGTCCTTTACAAAGGAAGTGTGGCCAAACAGAGTCTCACAAATCCCATCTTTGGTGTGGAGTCCTCATTTGGGGTGTTAAACACCTGTGCAAAGTTTCAGCTCCATTGGAGAAACTTTGCAATGTAGAGTTGTTCCAACTCTACTCTCGACAGAGAGGGTTTTGGTATCTTTAAGTGCACTTCCCCACCTTGGATCAAGGTGAGATTTTAGGTGAGCACCTAATATGGTTTGGGAGGGCTCCTGCAATTTTATGGGAATTTACTGAGATAATTTCCTTTGGAAACATCCCAAAAAGCTAAAACAGACAGAAATGGTTTTCAGGGTTTTACTCAAATAATATTAATATAAAATAGGGTTGAAAATCTTATATATGGAAAATATATGTCCTTCTCAGCTTCCATGAATTTACTCAGAATTTTCTAAGGCAGGAAAGTAATTTTCCTTATGGAAATATCATTACTGGCCTTAGAAATAGACATAGATATAAAATAGGAAAATAATATTTTAAATCACCAATTAATGTTTTTAATGAATGAAAATAATATTTGGATCAGATCACCAACTTTGGTTGGAAGTGCCACTTGGCTTCATGAGCTAATAGTGTATCCCAACATGATGAAGGTGATATTGAAATAAAGGAAAAAGGGTTTTTGAAGAGAGCAAAATAATAAGTTTTTCATGGGTTGGAGTCATCAAACAAGCAAGCATACACTCAAACAAGGGCTGATATTGCACTCACAACATTATTTGAAAAAGTTTTAACAAGCTCTGATTTTTGCAACACAGAAAACTTGGGGTGAAAAACAGGGTGTGACAACTCAAAATCTCTTACAAAAATAATGAAAGTTCTTTTCGTGAGCAGAAAGTTTCTGTCTTTTCCAACATGACCAAACGATCATCCCCAAGACTAATCATAACGGTTTTACTTTGCACAAACGCAAAAGAAACACAAAAAAACACAATCATAACAGAATTATGAAAGTGTGGAAAACACAAAACAGAAAGAAAAAGGATAGATTCGTTGGGTTGCCTCCCAACAAGCGCTATTGTTTAACGCCCTTAGCTAGGCATTGATAATTCAATTATGCTCACACAAAAGACAAGAATTGAAGCACAACGAGAGCATCATAAAGCTTGTGAAAATCACATCTAAGTCTAACATACTTCATATGCATAGGCATTTTATAGGAAAACAAATTGGCAAGACAACCAATAGTCACCAAATGCAAGGAAGAAGAAAGAGACAATATCAATCTCAACATAACAAGAGGTATTTTGGTAACATGAAAGTTTCTACCACAATATTTTCCTCTCTCATACAAATTACATGTGGGATCATAATCAAATTGAACAATATAGCTATCACAAAGGATATTCTTTTCATGATCCACATGCATGCAAAGTTGACGCTCTTCAAAAATTGTGGGATTATCATCAACTAAAGTCATGACTTCTCCAAACCCACTTTCAATAATATTGCAAATATCATATTCATCATGAGGCTTAAACAAATTTTCAAGGTCCTAAGAAAGATCATCGCCCCACTCATAATCTTTGCAACAAGCTTCCCCAAGCTTAGGGTTTTGCATATTTTTAGCATGATTGTCACTAATAGAATTTATAGTGAAATCATGGCAATCATGCTTTTCATCCAAGAAGCCCTCATGAATATCTTCATAAATTTACTCATCTCGATTTTCAGATTCACGCATCTTAAGAAAAACTCCATAAAGATAATGTAGTAAGCAAAACTCACTAGCAATTGGTTCAACATAGTTGGACCTCTTGAAAAGATAGAAGTGGATGAGGATCAATATCAATGGATTTTTAGCAAGCAAAGATGAAAGCTAATAGAAAGGCACATGGCAACACAGGCAAGCAAGAAAACCGGAAAAGGAAAATGGCAAAAAGGAAAATGGCAAAAGAGAAGGGCAAAGGAGAAAGGCAAATGAAAACGGCAAATGTGAAGTGGGGGAGAGGAAAACGAGGGGCAACTGGCAAAAAAGTAAATGCAAGAGATGAGTTTGTGAGACCTACTTGGATAGATCTCTCCTTCCCCGGGAACGGCGCCAGAAATACTTCTGCTAGTACAACAAAAGACCTTCCAACGGCGCCAGAAACAAGCGTGCTGACGGGAGACTATTCTTGTATTGATACTCCTCTGAAACGGCACCAGGAATCCTTCTGCTATGGCTACGCCTTTAGGGACTTCCTTGGCAAATATGTAAAGGATTCCCCCGTGGCCTTGGAGCCTTGCGTTGGTGTTCTCTCGAAGCGGAAAGGGTGATGTAGCACAGTGGCGGTAAGTATTCCCCTCAGTTTTGAGAAACAAGGTATCGATCCAGTGAATGATTGTCACAAGTACCTGCACAAACACAAAGAGCTTGCACCCAATGCTATGAAGGGTTTGTCAATCCGTTATAGATTGTTTGCCAAGTGAGAACTGAAAACAAAAAGAAACAAAGCAAGGTAAAATCAAAAGTGGAAACGATAGGTGTGAATAGACCCCGGGGCCGTAGTGTTCTATAGACGGTGGGTAAAATCAAAATGAAAGCAAGTAGACGGTGGGTGAACGAATTACTATCGAGCAACTGATAGAACCGCGCAATGTCATGACGTTATCTAAGGCAATGATTATATCTATAGGCATCACGTCCAAAACAAGTAGACCGATACTTTCTGCATCTACTACTATTACTCCACACGTCGACCGCTATCCAGCATGCATCTAGTGTATTAATTTTCATGAGAACAGAGTAACGCCTTAAGCAAGATGACATGATGTAGATGGATAATCTCATATCTACGATAAAAGCCCATCTTGTTACCCTTAATGGCAACAACACGATGTGTGCCTTGCTGCCCCTTCTGTCACTGGGAAAGGTCACCACACGGTATGAACCCAAAACCAAGCACTTCTCCCATTGCAAGAATCATAGATCTAGTTGGCCAAACAAAACCCAAGACTCGGAGAGACTTACAAGGATATCAAATCATGCATATAAGAAATCAGAAAAAACTCAAATATATATCATAGATAATCTGATCACAAATCCACAATTCATCGAATCTCGACAAACACACCGCCAAAGAGGATTACATCGGATAGATCATGGAGAACTTTGTATTGAAGATCCAAGAGAGAGAAGAAGCCATCTAGCTACTAACTACGGACCCATAGGTCTGAAGTGAACTACTCACGAGTCATTGGAGGGGCGATGATGTTGATGTAGAAGCCCTCCAACTCCAAAGACCCCTCTGGCAGGGCACCGGGAAGGGTCTCCAGAAGAGATCTCGTGGAAACGGAAGCTTGTGGCGGCAGAAAAGTGTTTTCGTGGAGTCCCCTATTTTTTCTGTATTTTAGGGAATATATAGGCAAAGGATCTAGGACAGGGGGCGGCAGGGAGGCCACAAGCCTGGTAGCCGCCGCCCCCCTGGTGGCAGCTATAGGGCTTGTGGGCCTTGTGTGGCTCTCCTGCCTTGGCCCTCAAGTCCCCTGATCTTCTTCCGTTCTAGAAAAATTTATTTCGGGGATTTTATTCCGTTTGGACTCCGTTCCAAAATCAGATCTGAAAAGAGTCAAAAACACAGAAAAAACAGGAACTGACATTTGGCACTGAATTAATAAGTTAGTCCCAGAAAAGATATGAAAGGTACATAAAACATCCAAAGTTGACAAGATAACAGCATGAATCCATCAAATATTATACCTATGTTTGAGACGTATCAGGAGTCTGCATGACGATGTTCTTTATATGGAGAAGCGGCGTCTCTCCGAGAATGATCTGTCATACCCGGTTTTCGTGGACAAGGTGCCAAAGGGCAAGGGCTTTGTCGATAGCACCATCAGGCCTATGATCATCCTGTGGTCTGATGACATCTTCGCTATGTTTAACCTTTATCCGCTGCACTACACCTTCATTCGGCTATTTTCGCTTAGTATGGAGATGCGGATCATTAGAGACAAGACCCCGGACATCGTGATAGTCGACCCCTTCTACATGCGTGCCAAGTTCTTGGGCCGCGCTGGGGACCGGCAAGTCGCGAGTTCATACCTCGAAGGCGTCATTCTGGCGAACGCAGATAAGGATAACTTCCTCGTGCCTTACTTTTCCGAGTAAGTCATCCCCTCACCGCCCCGTAACATATGATTTCTTAGATTTCGATCGTTCTTTTTTCTAACATTCCGTCTGTTGTCCAGTGACACACATTGCACACTTATCCTCTTAAGCCCGAAATATTCCATGGCCACGTATTTCGACTCGGACCGTCAGTCAAAGAAAGACTACACAAATATCAAGAAAGTTCTTGTTGATGCCCTTCCCGACTACGCAAAATCTGGAGGCACCTTCAGGAGGCCAATTCGTAGGTACGACAAGAACGTGTTCACCCACTTAACGACGTTCCCCTGCGTCAATCAACCGCCTAGCAATTAGAAGGATGGCTACTACACCGTCCATCACATGCGGGCGATCGCACGGGACCAACATCACCGTATGCTACCAAATGATCTCAAAGAATGGGCCGCACGCTTGTCGGCAATCCAGACGAGGACATCAGACAAGAATTCTTTCGCATTCAGTCAGAGTTTGCGGAAATCATCTATCAAGATGTCCTTCCTAGATCGGGGCAGTTCTACCTCAACTGTCAACCGTCCAACAGTGAAATAGACACAACACTACAAATGCAGTCTGACAACGACCGCACATTCATGACCATCACGAAATACGGCGGCTTCATCCACGCTCCGGTCCCTGAGTTGAGTCGAATGTATTGATGCTATGTAGTTCTAAAATATCGATTAGCTCATGTTGTAATTAAACTTTAAATAACTTGTATGTCTCTTTACTTTGGACAGTCGTTTAACTTATATGTAATCGATTCTATTTATTAGTAGGACCATGAATCGTGCTATTAATGTGTTGCTTTTCTCTTCCGATTCTTTTGTTGCGTACTTATATATTGATTATATATTATCTGTGAATGGCTACTAACGTTTTGTTTGTATAGTGCATAGAGATGCCGTCGTATGTCGTGTACAAGGGTGAGGTTCCCGGAGTCTACGACGACTGGGAGGAGTGTCGGAGACAGGTTCACCGTTTTAGCGGTAACAGTTACAAAGGGTACACCACTAGGGCAGAGGCGGAAGCTAGATATGCGCGCTATCTAGCGGGAGAGAGGAGGGAGCGGAGGAGGAACCGGATGAAGATCAGTTTCATCGCGATGATACTTATCGTGACCACAACCCTCTTCTATGTGATGGTAGTTTAGATATCGACTTCTAATGTGAAGACAAACTCGCTACTCGCAGTCTCGAGACTTGTAATGTTCTAACTTTGTTCGGTATTTTGAATTCGGAGACTAATATGATGAATTGTATTCGGAGACTAATCTTCTATTGTATTCGATAAATCTGTTGTTTATATGTTGTGTTGTTTATATGTTGTGTTGTAATGTATTTTGTAACCTGTGCAAATATCAGAAAAGCAAAAAAAATCCTAATATTCATTGTAGTGGCGCACCAAATTGCACTTTGGTGGCGCACATGTATAAACACACCACTGGCGCATTATCTAAAAGTGCGCCATTAGTGTCTGGGATAGTAATGGCGCACCAGGTGGTGCGCCACTGTTATGTAGATTAACAGTGGCGCACCAGGCATGCGCCATTACTATTTATTAGTAGTGGCGTGATAATAGTGGCGCACCTATAGTGCGCCATTAATAGGCAAAATAGGTGCGCCACTAACAGCCTTTTTCTAGTAGTGTGTCTTCCGATGCAGTGCCACGTAGCTAGCGAGAGCCACCTAGCCATACGGGGGTTCGACCCCTCATCGACAAGTGACTGGTGTAGCGATAAGGTGGAGTTGCCGGATGCTGGCTCATGCCTACCAGGGAGGAACCTTGCCGGGTCTTGGTGAGGATGATTTGGCGTTTGCCCCCGACAAGTGCAAGGGGTTCTTGGCGAGTCTTGGGCTGTTGGTGTTGGTGGTTGCTCTTGAGATTGGGGATGCTCTCAATGCCCATGCATAAGTCAGGGTCACTAGGTACCCCATTATTAGTGCACCAACAACTACCTATTGACGATAATTTCCCTGATGAGCAACTTCCTCCTATTAACACTTCAAGCAGTTGTTCTTGTTATGCTGATTATGCTAATTTCATTGTTGCCAAACATATCACAACTAGCTTCACTTATCAACAAAAGGAAAAAATTCTTCTATGATTTACGACATTACTTTTGGGATGACCCCCATCTTTATAAAGAAGGAATAGAAAGTGTTATTAGACGTTGTATACCTGAGTATGAGCAGGAAAAATTCTAAGGAAGTCTCATTCTAAGGCCTACGGAGGACACCAAGCCGGTAACTAAACTACACACAAGGGATTACAATCCTTTTTCTATTGGCCTACTTTTTTTGAAGATGCTTGTAAGTATGTCCTTTCTTGGGATGAATGCCAAAGAGTTGGTAATATTGGTAAACGTCGCGTAATTCCTATGAACTATTCACTTGCTATTGAACCATTTGATGTCTCGGGCTTTGACTTTATGGGAGCTTTTCATTCCTCTAATGGATACACTCATATTTTAGTTGTTGTTGATTATGTTATTAAGTGGGTAGAAACAATTCCATCTAGTAGTGATGATCATAGCAGTTGTATTAAAATGTTTAAGAACATTATCTTTCTAAGGTTTGGGGTCCCTAGATATTTAACGACTCATGGTGGTTCACATTTTATTCATGGTGCTTTCCGTAAACTGCTAGCTAAATATGATGTTAACCATAGAATCGCATCACCTTCTCATCCTAAATCTAGTGGTCAAGTTGTACTGAGTAATCGAGAAATAAAATTAATCTTGTAGAAGACTATCAATAGATCCAGAAAGAATTGGTCTAAGAAACTTGATGATGCTTTATGGGCTTATAGAACCGCTTATAAGAACCTCATGGGGATTTCCCCATACAAGATGATTTATGGAAAAGCATGGCATTTACCTCTTGATTTAGAACATAAAGCTTATTTGACAATTAAAGAACTTAAGTATGATTTTAAACTTGCCGGTGAAAAGAGGTTGTTTGATATTAGCTCACTAGATGAATGGAGGACACAAGTTTATGAAAATTCTAAGTTACTTAAAGAAAGGGTTAAAATATGGCATCATAAGAGAATTCAACATGAATTCAATGTAGGAGACTATGAGATTTTGTACAATTATTGCTCTAGATGTTTTGTAGGGAAACACCTCTCCAAGTGGGAAGGACCTTATGTTGTCGAGGAGGTTTATCGCTCCGGTGCTATAAAAATTAATAACTTCGAAGGGAAAAACCAGAGAGTGGTGAATGGGAAAAGAATCAAGCATTATATTTCAGGTACACCCATTAATGAGGAAAGTAATGTCATCAAAGTCATGACACCGGAGGGGCACATAAAGGAAGTCTTCCGAAACACTCTAGAATCCTGAATAAAGGGTAGGTACGTGGAACAATTTAGATCGACATCATTTTACCAAACCCTTCCAAGGACAAGTTCTTCATGAAGGTCATCAACCCCTACCTACCGGAGGGGATAAAGCACCCTCAATCCATTGAGATGCATAAGGGGGTGCTTCACATCCGGGATGTCCAAGGTCCCAATAAAGAGGGAAGCGAGAAGGCCAGGCTTGAAGTGGTGGAACACGAGATCTTCAAGTGCCAAGGGATGGTTGAGCATGGTCTGAGTTCTAACCACTCTATGACCATGTATTTCATATGGGAAAACAACATGGACACAATGAACGTGGGGGAGATTCTCACTAAGCTTCAAGATCGGATCGATCAACTCCAAGATCAAATCTATGAACTCCAAGGCCAAAACTATGAGTATGAGTCTAGGTTTCAGAGGATGAGCTCCGCTGTTGGTTTCAGGACTCCCGAGACAAAAAAATCCTTTCTATGATGGGGAGTCTACACCCTGGAGTACTGAGGACACCCGTACTACACCACCACCATCGGCTGAGAAGGATGCTTGAGTACATGGGTATGGGCACCACCCTTCGCTTGTCCCAATCTAGGGAGAGGTGCCATGGTATCGTATCACCATCACTTCCATCATTACTATCTACCTTAGTTCGATCCTTAGTTGTTTCATGATTTAGAGAAATAAATTTTAGATTTGCTTTTTCTTATAATTTTTTCTTTGAGTTCCATCTATCCTTGTAATTGAGTATGCGAGTTATATAGTAGAGATTAGTTGAGATTTTGTGGTTTACCTCTGGGAACCCATCATTTTAGCATGGCAACAAAAAGAAAGATGAAGATCATATGCTCATATCATGAGAAGTAAAGACTTGACACAAAAGGGTCATAAATGATAAAAGTTGTTGATAGTAAACAAACATAGTATTAGTCACTGTTGCAATCTAGGCAAGATTATGGTAGAGCAGAGGAGACTCACATATAAATACACTATCTTGGACATCTTTTATGATTTTGATACTTCATCAAATATTGTATAATTATCAAGTGTTAATGTTGCACATGGAAGACAACATAATGATCACGGTAGTCTATATTCACATAGAAGTTATATGGTCTTGGACCCTTCAACATGTGATGTTTGCTTTAGATCCTTTGCTAGCCCGAAAATTACACACAAAGTAGAGATACTACTTGTGCATCCATAACCGTGAAACCCAGTTTCTTGCCATGAGAGTCCACAATACCTAGCTATGGATTGAGTAAAATCCTTCAAATAAGTTTTCATTGGTGCATCAAGCAATTAATATTGCTCCTAAATATGTATGATCTTTTATTGCAACATAAAATAAGCTTTGTACGATCTTATGATGGCAAAGAAATAAAAGCAACGGAGTGCATAATTAAGTTTCCTATCATAAGGGGCAATATAAATTTTCGTTCCTTTGCATTAAGAGTTCACAAATCCAACAAATTAAATGTGCATGACAACCTATGCTTCACTCTGCCAAGGGCCTATCTTTTACTTTCAAGAGTTCAACCCTACGCTTGAGTCGATAAATTTTATCCCTTTTCCAACTTGTTAATCCTATAGTGGCAAGAACCATGTGTTGAAGAAAGATTCAAATTTACATATCCAAGTGGATGTAAATTATCATGATTTATTATTGTTAACATTATCCTTGAGGTAAATAAGTTGGGTGGCAAATCATTCAAGCACCAATATTCATATGTGTCATATGGAAACATGAGCTCCAAAATATGCCTTGAGCATGAGCAAACGTAGAACATTAAATGATAGTTGAGTATGTGAACTTGCCGAAAAGAAAGCTCTTACATAGACTCTCCTCTCAATTATGATGAATTATGATTGCCCCAATGGCTGAGAACATAGTTTGTTGATTATGAATAAGGTTTATGCTTCATACTCCAATAGTTGCGAACGGATTGTTACTTGTTTATGAAAAGGTATAGGATAAAATACATGCTTCTATGATGATATTCATGATGCTCTCATGCTCATATTCTGTTTTATCGTCACCTCTCTCTCAAATCATGAGGTTGTTATTTTCGAGCTCGGCTTCCGCTTGATCACAAGCAAGGTCTATGCCTGGGGAGTTGATATGATAATTTTGCATCATGAATTACTATTGATATTTGTGTTGATCCTACCAATGATCCCTTATTATCATATAATTCTTAAGCTCTTCCTCTCTGAATATGCAAGGTACATCACTGAGGGGGAAGCCGAAACCATCATCACCACCAACGATTCCTCCTATGTGGGAGGACCAATCTTCATCAACATATTCACCACCACCATCTTATCTCCAACCCTAGTTCATATCGTGTATTCAATCTTTGTCTCAAAACCACAGATTTGTACCCATGGGTTACTAGTTGTGTTGATTACATCTTGTCGTTTATGCTTGTTGGATTACTTGGTGGAATATATTATGTTCATATCCTTAATTATTATTACACCTTTGATCTTGAACATGTTGAGGACATAGTACTTATTGTTCTTGGGGACATAGGAGAAGTCTTCTTATAAGTAGCCATACAAAGTTGGTATTCTTTCGATATTTTGATGATATGGATGTTTTTACGTCTCTTAGTGGTGTCATGTGCACGTCTACTACATGACATCTCACCATTTCATGGGCCTAAAGGAAGTCACTGTGGAGTAACAAATAGATTTTGGGTTGCGATAGTGACAGAAGCTTAAACCCTAGTTTATGCGTTGCTTCGTAAGGGGTTTGATTTGATTCCACATGTTTCATGCTATGGTTAGATTTATCTTAATTCTTCTTTCATAGTTGCGAATGCTTGTGAGAGGGGGTAATCATAGGAAGGTTGTTAGTTCAACTAAGAACAGAACATTAGCTCTGGTCCACCCACATATCAAATCATCAAAGTAGCAACGTGAATCAACTTAATATGATGAACATTACTAGACAGAAATTCCTATGTTTCCTCGGGAGCGCTTGATTTATATAAGAGAACTTTTAGGCCTGTCCTTTGCTATAAAAAAGGATTGGGCTACCATGATTCACCCTTGATACTATTGTTACTTGTCACGTCTTACTAATTATCTTGCTACAAAACTATCTATCACTATTACATACAACACTTGCAGAGAATTCCTTGCTGAAAACTGCTTATCATTTCCTTCCGCTCCTCGTTGGGTTCGACACTCTTACTTATTGAAAGGACTATGATTGATACCCTATACTTGTGTTTCATCAAGACTCTTTTCTGGTGCTCCTTCTGGGGAGTGAAGCGCCTTTGGTAAGTGGAACTTGTTAATGAAACACTTTCGGTACGTGCTGACATTTATTGTTGCTTATCACTATGAACTGTCACCCTCTGAGTGGCTTGTTCGGGGCATCCTTGCCTCGAACAGAAGTTAAGAAAATTGTTCCTCAACCTGTTGAACCTACTAAAAATATTTATTATGAGATTCCTTCAGGTATGGTAGATAAACTGCTGGCTAATCCTTATAACGGTTCAACTAGTTCTGATTACCACTTGATATATGTTGATGAGATTGGTGTAATGTTTAAGATTACAGGTCTACCTAGAGGCAAAGTTAAGAAGAAAATTTTCCCTTTATCTTTGGATGGAAAAGCACTAATTTGGTACAGGCTACTGGATGATGTTGGATCATGGGATTGGAATTGCTTGAAGCTAGACTTCCATCATAAGTTTTATCCTATGCATCTAATTCATCATGACTAGAATTTTATTTATAATGAATGGCCTCGTGAAGGAGAAAGCATTGCTCAGTATTGGGGAGGCTTAAATATATGATGCACACTTGCCCCAACCATGATCTCTCAAAGAAAATGACTATACAGAATTTGTATGCTCGGCTTTCTCATGATGATCAAGCATTACTCGATGCTTGTATTGTCGGTTCGTATATGAAGGAGACTGATGAATTTAGATGGGATCTTTTGGAAAATATTAAACGCAACGCTTGAAAGTGCACGTAGTTCCCATGTGTGATTTTAGTAATTGATGACAATCCTAATGGACTAATGTTTGCATTGAGTTATACATTTGAAGGAATGTTCTATATGCAACGCATGAAGAATATTGGACGATTTGAAGTATGCTTGTTCCATGAATACACAAGAAGGAGCTCGAATGAATTCTAAATGAATGCCATATACATATTGTTGAGCATGCATCAAGGATGATCTCAATGAGAGAATCAAATTTGATATGATCAAGATGAATTCCATGTGATGAACCAATGTGATCTATGTGGAGTTCATTGAGGATCACAGACATTCTCATACTTTGGATTATGTGTTGAGAGATGATGAATCAAGATCTTGAGAGAATAATAAAAGAGAATAATTCTACATATGTCTTCAAAATAGGATCATGATGAGGTCATATGTTGTATCATGAAGACGAGCAAGTTACAGCCAATATGAGATTCATGGAGAAACTTGATATGGTCATGGTGAATTGAGATATTGGCAATCATTTCTTAAAGCAATGAAGCCTAACAAAAAATCAATAGGGCCTTCAAGGCATCAAGATTAATCATGGATCTAAGATAAATGTTGACCAAGATGAAGATCAAAGAATGAACTCAAAGTTGGTCATCACACAAGCTCAAATGATGTACAAAATGGGATCCTGTGGTATGGTAAGTAATTGTCAATTGCATGTTGTGTACTAACCCATACTATGTGTTGTCTATGTCTATAAGGGTTAGCTAATTCTCATGGGATGGCATCAAGAGAGAGTCTCCAAGTGTCCATGAGATGATGACATCAATGGTTCATGATCATGTTTGACAAGGACAAGTTCAAGATAACCATTTCTAAGGATTACATGCTTGGAGCTTGTGGATGTTCACATAATAGACTAAGGAAGATGAATACAAAGCAAGTCTTTCCACATTGTGTATGGGAGAGCTAGTTGAAGACTACATCAATGTCTTGCCTTCAGCTTGAGCCAAGAAGAAACAATAACATCAAGCTCAAGTCTAAGGCCTGACTCAAAGGTACTAGTTCCTTTGACGTTAGTGGTGCGGAGTGATGATCACCGAATAAACATATACACTCAAGTATGGATTATCGGTAGCTATGTAGTGTAGCTCTTTTACAATTCTTCAGTTTTAGGGATCCTGCACTATTAAGAGGGTTCACGGGGTCACGCAAGAAACTTTCTCAAAACTCTAGGCAATTCCACTCTTCTATCTTCTTGTTTGGTCTGCTCCTGTTCGGTCGTCCAATTTTTCCCGGACGTCCGGAACCCGGATGGCCGACGCTGTCCGGAAATCTGGAGCCAGCCAACAGAGTCAAACCTTTGGACTTCTGGCCCCTCTAGTCGTCCAAGAACCGGATGACGGGTATGGTAGGAATTCCGTTGCCACCAAACAGATACAAAATGTCAGACTTTCGACCATTCCGAGCGACCGTGTCCCGGACGGCCGATGCCTTTCTGTCGTCCGTATGATGTTCACTTTTTCACCTGATGCTGACATAATATCTTCTGTGTCTTCGGATGACCTACGTCCTCTGGACGATCGTATGCTGATTACCTCTCCACAAAACACTGTGGTAATCAGATACGTTATGTATCTTTCAGATGACCGACCACTGTCGAAAGTCCGATCCCTCATGGTTGTCCGGACGACCGTGAGCTCCCGGACGTCCGGAAACTACACTGGATAAGTGGCTCCAATGGTCACCTTTGTGCCACCACTATATATAGTCTTCTCCAACTACGTGTGGGAGGTGCGAAATACAGCCAAAAGATTCCAAGAATATATTTCTTTCTCACTCCCATTTGCCTACACCAAAAGCTAGATCTCAAGTGCGTCTGTGAGTGCCTTTGAGGGTTGTTCCAATCAAAATATAGATCATCTTCCTCTCCTCCTCCCAACCCAAGTTATTTGTGATTTGTGCAAGTTTTAGCAGTCCTCGCGATCTTGTTACTCTTGGAGGTTGGAGACTCCTAGGAGGTAGGAGGTCTTCGGAGAGGAATCAAACCGTTGTGATTACCCCCCCCCCCCCGAAAGTTTGTGGGTGTTTGGAAGCCACCTCAAAGGCTTACCACTAGTGGTTGAGAAACTCCTTCGTGGTGTTGTCTCAAAGGGAGAATAGGGTGAGCCTTCGTGGCGTTGGTATGCCCTCGTGGTCACATCCACCTCTCTAATGGTGACTAGCTTCCCTCCAAGGAAGTGAACATGAGGATACATCCTCGTCTCCGTGACTTCAGTTATACCTAACCCTAACTCCTTTGTTGTGGCTTACCTTGCTTACTTGAGCATACATTCACTACATATTGTTCTCCGAATTATACTGTGTTGGCTATTTCCCTGTAAATATTAATCAGTCAGGCCTACACCTTATATCCCGCAGTTCATACTAGCTACTATTGATATATCTTGTGTTTAGTGTGATTTGCTAACTTGTGTCATACACTAACACATCTTTTTATATTGCTCAACTAAGTTTGTGTAACTTACTTGTGATTGTGAGTAATCTTGTTGTGATTCATCTTGGTAGAACAAGTTGTTGGTGCACGTAGTTGAGCCTAGTATATTTAGGATTTGTGGTTGAAAAGTATCCTCTTAGTCTATTTCCGCATTAGGATTAAGCCAAATCCGTAGAAATTTTTAAAATGCCTATTCACCCACCCCCCCCCCCCCCCGCTCTAGGTGACATCGTGGTCCTTTCAATTGGTATCAGAGCAAGGTATCTCCTTATTAGGCTTCATCGCCTAGAAAGTATCGATGTCGACTATTGGATTAGTGCACAATGACACCTTTGACTTTGATGGCGCAAATTGTCACTTGTAAGGAATTCATATGCTTTATCACCTTCGGGCCATGGGCCCAAATGCTTTACGAATATTCTATTAGGGATTGCTATTGCAAAGGATGATCCATCTCCATCTATAGATGACATGTATCTTGATATAGATGACATGTATCTTGATTGTGAGGCCTCCCTCGCCATTCATCAAACTATAAACCCTGAAGTGTTTAAGTCAATCTCGACTTGCAAGTTGGCTCATGAAGTTTGGACCAAACTCAAAGATATATATGGTGGGTCCAATCTCGAGGAAGACAATATTATGTTGAAGGAGTTGGTGCACGAGCTCTTCACACTTTTCTATCATGAAGAGCCCTCCATTACTTCCATCTCCAATTACTTGCACACTTGAGCATCTTCTACTCCACCAAAATGTGGTGTGCCACAAGGTAATGACATGGTGAGTGCAGAAATATCTTGTGATGATGGTGTTAAGCTAATTATCAATGAACTTGCTTGTGTTGATGATAATGTTGTATCCTCTATGGACATGGGAATATCTAGCACCACATATAGTGTAAATTACTATGTTGATAGTTCATGCATATCACCTAAGGATTCCTTGACAAATGTTTGTGGTGATATGCTTTCTCTCCCGTGTTTTCATGATCAAAATGATTTGGTTCCCTCTAGTTTCCCTATGACTAACCATTTAGGGGAAATTAAGAAAAATGAGTCACTCTTGACTGATGAAGAACCTAGTTCTCCAAAAGAATCATCATCACCTCCCTTTGTTCACATGTGCCTCGTGGGCAGAGGTAATGATGAGGTATCATCTTCTCTTAGTGATAACGATGATATTTCTAATGAGGATGATGATGATGACTTGACTGAAAATATCTATGTAATTGGTAAAATTCTTCATAGAGCTAAAAATAACACATATAAAAGGTTCCAGGACGTTCTTGCTTACTTTGAAAATTTTAATGATTCACTTATGTATGAACAAGCTAAAAGTGAACAAGTTTAACATGAACTTGATAAGGTTCATCAAACATGTGCAGACTTAAGATCTTCAAAAGGAGAGATTGAAATTGCTCATGGTAAACTTAAAGAAGATTTTGATCTCCTTATCCTTGAATGCAATAATGTCAAGGGAGAGCTCATAAAAACCTCTAAGATCTATGAGGAGCTTCAATCTACTCATGGTAAGTCTCTAATTGCTACTTACTCCTCTCGTATTGTCGATGATACTTGTGCATCTAACTCTACCTCATTTGAAGCATCAACGTTGAAGAAGAATGTTGAGTTATGTGCTCAACTTGATTTGCTAACCAGCAATTATGGGAAATTGGAAGAAAGTCATGAAAATCTCTTAAGCACTCATGAGGATCTTCTAATCTCTCATAATGAGCTAAAGTTGGAACTTGAGACTATGGACATCAAGGTAAAATCTTGTGAGTCTCATGTGAACATTAGCACATCAACCATAAATACTTTACTACCATGTGCTAATCCTTGTAACTCATCCATCTCTCATATTATTACAAATCATGATGAATTGCTCGTATTGTCTTGTTGCTCTAATCATGAATTTTCTACTTCCACTAGTCCTATTGTTTCTAGTGTTGAAACTAACCATGTAGAAGAAATTAATGAGCTTAAGGCCCAAGTCACTAATTTGAAGAAAGAATTGAAAAAGAGTGATGATGTACATAGTTATCACTGCAATAAGAAGTCCATGAACAAGAGAAGGGGCAAGACCAAGCCACGAACAACTCCAACATTTCTTGCTTTAAGTGGAAAAAGGTTGGGCATCATGTGAGATCATGTCCATTGAAGATAAGGGCATATAAGGATATCCTACATGGGAAGAGATCTCAAGATCCATCTCAAGCTCAACCTCATGTTTTAGAACAACCACTATGCATGATGAAACATGTTACTTCTTCCCAAGTTGAGAGAGTAAAGAACAAGAATAGAAAAGGGAGTACATGTTGCTAATATCTGTCGAAAGAAGTGGCACATAGCTTCAACATGCCCCACTTGTAACATTTCTAAACCTCCAATTATCAATGATCATTTTTCAATTAGGAAGGATATTTTTGGCAATGTGTTTTGCCAAGTATGTTGGTGCACAAAGTGGTCCAGAAGTGGATAAGACCATTTGGGTTGCCAAGCCTATTGTTACTAACTTCTTAGGACCCAACTTTCTTGGGGACCATCAATCTCAAACCTGATAGGTCTGTGGAGGGCATTGGAGGATTGGCCGGTTCATGAAGAAAAAAATATTTTCACCATTTATTATGGTTCAAGCCTAGTCAAGAATATTACCATCATATCTGTCATTACAATGTCTCTGCTAGCGGTACCGTGTGTATATCATCTACATTGAAAGTTACTAGCCCCTCTCATGTTTAGGTTTGGTACCTAGCATGTGTTTTTACATGTTGCTCCTCCTAGTATGCTTGATTTCCATTATCTAGCATGTGTAGGTTGTTGTGCATGTCATATAATTGTGTGTATAGTCATGATCCTTTCTTGCATCCTGGTTGCACCTTATGGGGCTCTTTTGAGACATTAATGGACATCACATTCTGGGGAAGTGTCATGCTCTACGCACATCACTAACCTAAAATGTGTATATATTGGACACCACCTAGTATTTAGAGTGCAAGATTATCCAGTTACTTTGTGGTATGTCAAGGTCATGTAAAAGTTCAATTTCTCATCCATTGATCGTTTTTAGTTGTATTTAAATTGCCTCGTATGGAAAATACATGGATTATAACATTATGGGGGAGTGATATGCTTTGTGTATATCACAATCCTTGGTAATATAAACATTCGATGAATGCCACTTAGAATTTGTTATTGAGATTATTCTATATCTTTGTGGCTTGCCATGGTCAACATGTCTCTATTTGCATAATGATTCTTCTGGTATTTAATTCCTTAGATGTGTGTGAGTATGACATTCATTTGCAGGATTATTCATGGTTTAGCTTCTAGATCATACTTAGAAGAGGGGCATATATGATGCAAACCTTTCAAAATATTTCTCTACGTGATATCTAGCTAATCAACATGTTAATAATATGGTATCTAAGCATTGTGCGTATTGCTAAACTCCCATATCATGCTTGTGTGAGTATAAATGACTTTGTGCTCATTTGGAATCTATCACCGAATGATAATTCTGAATACCATTGTGTTCTCTTACACATGGTATCCCTTGTATGGTAGAGTTTCATGGTCATCTTTATATCGGCTTTCCTTCTACTTGCATTTTATAACTATCCGATAAATTCATTTGTCTCCCGGTAATCTCCCATGTATTTGTTTGAGCTCGTATTACTAATTTTATGATGTTGTGGGAGTTATTATCTTATTACCTATACTATAGTATATCTACTTGAGTAAGAAATGCATGTAAGATTATGCGCAATGCATATCTTATATGCTCATTTGTTTTGCTTGGTTCATGTGTTGAACTTGGCGTGCTATCATATGTTGATTTGTCACTTTGATTTATTTTGGACAACATGAATGATTGGTGAGGTTATTGGAAGTATTAAAAGTTATGTGTTCATTTTTCCAATTCGTATCTCTTTGGATTTTGATCGGCTTGTGTAGGCATATTTACTATGTGTAAATTCTCATGCCTTATCTATCATATTTTTGATCCAACATATATATGGTAAATCCGTCATATCCTTTAAAGCTAAGATGTGCATGAAATTAAAATTCATATCTATATGCACATAATTGAGTGGTTTTTTCTCTATATATTGTAGTTTGACTAACTACTTCAGACCCAATAAGTTTGCGGACCATATTATACTTAAAAGTGATCGAGGTACTTTGGACAAGTATTGTTGTCTTGGCTTATTCACAAAAAAGGTGGTGCCATCACGAGGGAATTAGAGCCAAGAGTACATGACTCAGCCATTACTACTCCGTACCAAGGCTTATAGCATTACTACTCCGTACCAAGAGCCAAGAGTATTTACTTCATGCATGTATAAAAGTAGAGTCAACCTTGTGTAGGTTGCATTATAGCATGAAATAGTACTTAGTCTATTTCGTGTTTTCCTGCATGTTCTTGAAAGCACTCTGTTGCAATGTTTACACAATTGAGTAGAATCATCTAATGGGGATCTAGAAAATCATATTCATGGTTCATTCATCCCAAGACATGCCAAATAAGAAACTCATTTCATGTCATTTCCTAAAATGTTCTCTCATGTGCAACTTTTATGAAAATTCCAAAAAACTATAATTGCTTGTAGTATTAGTATCTTCGTAGGAATTCATGGTCATGTGAATGAGATCAATTTGTGCCATGGACCTTGTGCCATGTGCCTTGCTCTTATGTTAGGATAACATGTGTATGATAATTGATTCACTTGTGCAGATCATGTTCTTATCAATTGTGATTTTTATGTATGCAAGTTTCATTATGGATACATAGTGTCCACTTAGAAATTTGTGCACATAAGTAAGTTCCCGTCTTTCCTATATCACTTGATCCCTCCCGGTCACTTGGTTCATTCCTTATTGCTTAATTGGTGGTGTCGGTAAGTGGTTGCGAAGTAAGTGCCTATATGTCTTGCACATAATCTTATGCACTCATGTGTTTGGATGTATTTTGGCCCAACACTTATCATAATGGTCGATTTGGATATTCACATTATACCTTGTCCAAAAATATGTTGTTTGGATCTTTAAAATGTTTGTCGAATGCTTATTTTCATATCCCATCTATTGCAATCTCTAGATCCTGAGTTCCTCAAATTTCCTATCATTAAATATGTGCATTTTATTTCACTCACATCTTGCAATACGCATACAGTAAGGAGGAACTCTTGCCTTCGAGATTTGTCCCATTTTGGCATTTGTTGCCAATGGAGGAGAATCTTAGAGGATTTAAGATATCTAAATATTGTTTATTGCATAAATTAGTATATATAGAGCAAATAGAGAAAACTCCACCTAGTTCATGTCAACCAATATATGCAAGAAAATTAATAGTTCATTCACGCATTCATATATTGTGGGGGAGCATGCTCTATATATTGTGTAGTATTTTGATGTTAGTACACCGAGTGTGATAAACTCAAGCATCTTTGTGACACTTCACGCTATCAAAACCATCCCAAGTATTCAATATATCCTTGGGTAAATTGCATAGTTGTGTTAAAATTCAATATATAAATCCTTTTGTTGAGATTGTCACCAACTACCAAAATGGGGGAGATTGAAAGTGCATGTAGTTCCCATGTGTGGTTTTGGTAATTGATGACAATCCTAATGGACTAATGTTTGCATTGAGTTATACATTTGAAGGAATGTTCTATATGCAACACGTGAAGAATATTTGATGATTTGAAGTATGCTTGTTCCATGAATATGCAAGAAGGATCTCGAATGAATTCTAAATGAATGTCATATACATATTGTTGTGCATGCATGAAGGATGAGCTGAATGACTAAATCAAATATGATACGGTCAAGATGAATTAATGTGATCTATGTGGAGTTCATTTAGGATCTCAGACATTCTCTTGCTTTGGCTTATTGGTTTATCCATGATGGATCAAGATCTTGAGAGAATAATTCTACATATGTCTTGAAAATAGGATCATGATGAGCTCATATGTTGTATCATGAAGCCGAGCAATTTATAGCCAATATGAGATTCATGGAGAAACTTGATATGGTCATGGTGAATTGAGATATTGGCAATAATTTCTTAAAGCAATGAAGCATAACAAGAAATCAATAGGGCCTTCAAGGCATCAAGATTAATCATGGATCTATGATAAATGTTGACCAACATGAAGATCAAAGAATTAACTCAAAGTTGGTCATCACACAAGCTCAAATGATGTACAAAATGGGATCATGTGGTATGGTAAGTAATTGTCAATTGCACGTTGTGTACTAACCCATACTATGTGTTGTCTATGTCTATAAGGGTTAGGTAATTCTCATGGGCCCGCATCAAGAGAGAGATTCCAAGTGTCCATGAGATGATGACATCAATGGTTCATGATCATGTTTGACAAGGACAAGTTCAAGATAACCATTTCTAAGGATTACATGCTTGAAGCTTGTGGATGTTCACAAAATAGACAAATGAAGATGAATACAAAGCAAGGCTTTCTAGATTGTGTATGGGAGAGCTACTTGAAGACTTCATCAATGTCTTGCCTTCAGCTTGAGCCATGAAGAAACAATAACATCAAGCTCAAGTCTAAGGCCTGACTCAAAGGTATTAGTTCCTTTGATGTTAGTGGTGCGGAGTGATGCTCAACGAATAAACATATGCACTCAAGTATGGATTATCAGTAGCTATGTAGTGTAGCTGTTTTACGATTCTTGAGTTTTAGGGATCCCGCACTATTAAGAGGGGATCACTGGTGTCGGGGAAATCGACACCTATGGAAGCTCTAAGGGTCCCTTGATCGTTCGGCAGAGGGAGAGAGGTGGCGCTGAGAGCGGAGCAAGAGATCAATAGCGGCAAGGTCGTTTACCTAGGTTCGGGCCGCTTGGCGCATAAAACCCTACTCCTGCTTAGTTTGTATTGGGGGCTTACTATAAGGTTATTTGCTACAGTAACTTAGCTGGTGATTAGGGAGTCTCAAATCCCAAAAGTTCACCTCTAGAAAATGAGCCTTGGTCCTCCTTTTATAGGAAAAGGGTTCACCAACAGTGGGCTCACGTGTTGCATAGTGAACAGGGTTCACCTCTTATCTTTCTACTGTGGTGTCAGGGGAAGTAAATGCCTTATCTGGCCCCTGACCTGCAACAAGGTGTTTTTGACACGTACTCAGGGGGATCCACACTTGGGTCTTGCGCTCGTGCATGAGGGATGCGTTGGAGCAGTGGAACTGTGGTAAAAACGGGGGAGGACACGTGGCGAGCGAAGGGAGCTTGCTGGCCTGGTGTCCCTGTCGGTGGACTTGATTATCTTCTCGGCAAGGAGGGCTTGTTGGGGGCTTGAACGTCTTCCCGGCAAGGAGGGCTTGCCGGGGTCTTGCGAGTCTTCCCGGCAAGGAGGGCTTGCCGGGGCCTTGTGACTCTTCCCGACAAGGAGGGCTTGCCGGGGCCTTTTGAGACTTCCCGTCAAGGAGGGCTTGCCAGGGCCTTGTGACTCTTCCCGACAAGGAGTGCTTTGAGGAACGGATGCTTAGCAGTTCGTCGGAGGGGTCGTTACAGGCAAGGCTCCTAGCCGCACTCAGTCCTACCATTAGATCGTCGAGCGCGGCTCGAGGCGAAATAAGGTGATGCGTAGCCACTTGGTCTGCTGAACAAGTTCAAAACTGTGTGAAGGCGCGATGTGGCGGTAGAGGTCGTTGAAAGAGTTCTAAACAGAGCCAAGGTGCACTGATCTTGACAAGGTTCCATCTATGCACGGTTTCTCAAACAATGTTCAGGATTTCCAGAAAGGAAACAACCTATCTACTCTGAAATTTCATCTAGAATCTCTATCACTTATTTGTTGTACCGCGGTACTTCGCCCAGCGGCGTTTGGGTCTTTTGCTAGGGGCCTCAGATCCCTGGCAAGAAGGATGTTACACCCTCCCAGCAACTTCCCCTCCAACAAGGTTCTTGTCGATAGTCCTTGACCATCGTATAGGAAAGGTGTTGCCGAAGTATAACTCCTTTTTCTGTTTTGCTAGGCCGTGCTGGCGGTGCCCCCGAGCGCATCTTCGGTGGCGACGTGACGCTTCCAAGGGGGGACCATTTTCGCTGGAGTGTGTGCCTGGGCTTCGGGGCCTGTTGGTGCATCCTCGACGGCTATGCATCACTCCACGGAGGTGGTTCGGCCAGATTATGCGCCGGAGGCCTCGCCGAAGCCCCCAGGCACACCCTCGATAGCAACGCACTATCCTGAAGCAGCATTAGCCTGATGCCTTCAAGCTCGGGGTCTTCGCTTACCTGGCCCATGCTCGTGCAGTGGTGCACTCGTGCAGGCGTTAGGAGCCCATGGCGAAGTGGAGCAACCACTGTTGCGCCCTGCTTCGGGGGAACAACAGTTGTGCACTCAACTTCCCAAGATCTGCTGCAGAACTTGCTCGAATCCACGAAAAAGCTCCCAACCACCTCCCCCTACCTGGCGCGCCAAAGATGTAGGGGAAATCGACGCACCTGTGGGAGGCTCTAAAGGTACCTTGATCATTCGGCGGAGGGACAGAGGTGGCGCTGAGAGCGGAGCTAGCGATCAACATCGGCAAAGTCGTTTACCCAGGTTCGGGCCGCTTGCCGCGTAAAACCCTACTCCTGCTTAGTTTTTATTGGGGGCTTACTGTAGGGATATTTGCTATAGTAACTTAGCTGGTGATTAGGGAGTCTCAAATCCCAAAAGGTCTAACCTCTAGAAAATGAACCTTGGGCCTCCTTTTATAGCCAAAGGGGTCACAAACAGTGAGCTCACGGGTTGCATAGTGAGCAGTGTTCACCGCTTATATTTATACTGTTGTGTCAAGGGCAGTAAATGCCTTGTCTATCCCCTGACCTGCATCAAGGTGGTTTCTACACGTACTTAGGTGGATCGACACCTGGGTCTTGCGCTGGCGCATGAGGGATGCGGTGGAGCGGTAGAACTGTGGTAGAAACGGGGGAGGACACCTGGCGAGTGAAGGGAGCTTGCTGGCCTGGTATCCCCGTCGGTGGACTTGTTTATCTTCCCGACAAGGAGGGCTTGTCGGGGGCTTGAACTTCTTCCCGGCAAGGAGGGCTTGTCGGGGCCTTGTGAGTCTTCCCGGTAAGGAGGGCTTGTCGGGGCGTTGTGAGTCTTCCCGTTAAGGAGGGCTTGCCACGGCCTTGCGAATCTTCCCGGCAAGGAGAGCTTGTCGGGGCCTTGTGAGACTTCCCGGCAAGGAGGGCTTGTCGGGGCCTTGTGTTTAGAACTTGTGTACTCTACACCCTCGCAGAGGGGGCGTGGCCTCAGTGGGTCTTGGTTCATCATCGTGGCAGTCTTCCTTGTGTGCAGCCGCCAATGGCGTTGTCGGTGCCCGTGCACAAGTCTGGGGCACACGAGACCTCAGTCTCTAGTGCACCGACAAGTGGGCCTCGCAAGAAACTTTCTCAAAACTCTAGGCAATTTCACTGTCTCTATCTTCCTGGTTGGTCTGCTCGCGTTCGGTCGTCCGGTGATTCCCGGAAGTACGGACCCCGGATGGCCGACGCCGTCCGAAAATCCTTAGCCAGCCAATAGAGTCAAACTTTCGGAGTTCCGACCCCTCTGGTCTCCCCAGAACAGGACGCCGGGTATGGTAGGAATTCCGTTGCCACCAAACAGATACAAAATGTTGGACTTTCGACCATTCTGGGCGATCGTGTCCCGGACGGCCAATGCTTTCGGTCGTCCGTACGATGTTCACTTTTTCATGTGATGCTAACCTAATATCTTATGTGTCTTCGGATGACCGACGATCTCCGGACGACCGTATGCTGATTACCTCTCCACCAAATAGTGTAGTAATCAGATACCTTTTGCATCTTTTGGACGACCGACCACTGTCGTATGTCCGACCCCTCGTGGCTGTCCGGGCGACCTTGAGCTGCCGGACGTCCGGAAACTGCACTGCATAAGTGGCTCCAACGGTCACCTTTGTGCCACCACTATATATAGTCTTCTCCCACCTCGTGTGGGAGGTGTGAAATACAGCCAAAAGATTCCAAGATTTCACACCCTATTTTCACTATCACATTTTCTGTAATTTTAAAATATGAATTTATTAAAACTTTTTCAAAACTAATGTTGTGAGTTCCATGATTGGCATTGTATGCTTGAATGCTTGAGTGTGTGATATCAAAAACGACATTTCTCATGACCCATTTATTTTCAAAACCCTTTTTCTTATTTCTGGTCAATTCAAAACCCTGCTTTGGGTTCCACTACAAGTCCTTGATGGCAAGGAGTGTTCTTAACCGAAGTTTGCGATCTCGTTCTACCACCATCTTAGTTCACCAAAACCATAAAATAATTATTTTTATGAATTATTTTCCTATTTTATTTGCATGACCATTTCTAAGGCGAGAAATGATATTCCTATATAGAAAAATATTTTTGTGCCTTAGAAAATTCTGAGAAATTTTGAAGATGATCAGAAGGACATATATTTTCCATACATCAGATTTTCAACCCCTATTTATATTATTATTATTTGAGTAAAACCCTGAAAACCCTTTCTGTCTATTTTGACCTTCTGAAATATTTCCAAAAGAAAATATTCTCAATAAATTCCTAGAAAATTCCAGTGGTATCCGTAAGCCATATTTGGTGCCCATATAAAATTTCACCTTGATCCAAGGTGATTAAGGTCACCAAATAATTGCAAAACCCCTTCTATCCAGTATGATGTTAGAGCAACTCTACATAGCAAAGTTTATCCATTCGATGTGAAACTTTGCAGGAGTGCCTAATACCTCAAATGAGGACTCCATGCCAAAAATAGGATTAGTGGGACTTGTTTTTAACACACTCTCTTTGGAAAGAACAGATCTGGTCATTTGGTGATGTTTTCAAGTTTACATAGCTAAACTTGGTGAAACCCCTTGTTTTAGCACCAAACCCAATCTTGTTAAGTTGCATAGCCAGTGGTGGGGTGCAGCCACCCCAAACCACTGTCGAGCACCTTCTGACAGTTGGGTAAAACCTCTCCTAACCTTAGCTAATCCCAATCCCTTTCTCCCAAACTCATAGATTAGGTGCCTGGCATCAATGCCTAACTCCAGTCAAGTGGCCCCGCTCTGGTTCAAAGTAGATAAGCCAAAATCCCCAATTTGAGCTTCATCCCAAGGCTGACAGCACCTGTTTCTTTTCTCTCTTTGACCAGCCGAGACTTCCACGGGATTCCAACGACTCGGCATCTCCAAGCCAGTGCCCAGTACATGCTAGACACGTCCAAGGCACCCCAGAGCGCATCATCATGTCGTGGCATGCCAAAACTGCACTCTGGGCACACTACAGAGAGCAACGGAGGTGGGGGCGACTCCCTTGACCAGTTCCAGCCTCCCTGCGGTGTCTCTCCTCTCCCCCGACAACTCCTCTGCATCAGGCAGCCCTCAGGGCCCCTCCTTTCCCGCGCTAAGAGCTGGTCCGATGGGTGCCCGCACGCACCAGAAGCGCCAGAGGAGTGTTGCCACGGTAGCTCGCCTCTCCTCCCTCCCTCTCTCTCGCAGTGAGTCCTGGCGGTCCAAAACCACATCCTGAGACCATGGTTTTGACCCCAGCCTCTCCCTGCACCCCCATGCACACCACTGTGGATCACCGGCGCTCCCGAATCGGCTCACCGTCACGGACCTATAAATAGCCCATCCCCTCGCTCCAGAACCCATCGCTCCACCTCACCAAAAGCCCAATCACCTCCCTAGCCACCCTAGTAAGGAAGCAGAGCCCCGGTGCTCGACATCGATCGAGGCCCCTCTGCCTCGGAGCTCTGGTCGATCTCTGGCTACACGTGGGCTCTCGCATCCCTCTACCCACCAAAGAACTCCCTGTGACCCCAAGGAGCTTTCCCCCTCTTGCCCGAGCAAATCCGTGCGCGTAGCTACCACCTCCACCTTCACCCAAAACCCCTCCGCTGTGGCTACCTCGTCGCCGGTGAATCTGAGCCCCTCCGTCGTCCACTCGACCACCAGCAGGTAGGAGACAACAAGACGGACCCATTCCTATCATCGTTAGGGCCCGAGGACGTCGGTAGCCATGCCGGCGTGCTCCTACTCCTCTCTGGCCAGAGGTAGGAGACAACCCGGACAGGTGTGCCCCACCTGTCGGTGGCCCATCTCTCTCTCCCTCGCTGCCCGCATCCACTAACCACAGGGGCCCGCGTGTCAGGTTCAAACCTGACGGCGCGTGCACCTGGTCAGGCTGGTTGGCTGGCCAGTGGGCCGGCCCAGTCCCAGGCCAAGCCAAGCCAGGGGTTGTAGCCCTTTTCTTTTTATTTGAAACTTCATTTTAAATGATTTTTGTAAAAAGATTTAACAAGTGAAATAATATGATTTTTCCACTGTTATTTTTCTAAAAACATGTAGTGTTTAACAGAACCATTGAAGTAATTTTTACAACAACTATTCTATTTTATAATAATAAAAAGGGTTAAATTGGCATAGTTTTGCTTCCATTATATGGATTTTAAAAATATTCTTTCACTAAAACCAGAGACAAATATTTTTTAAATAACAATATGGATTTATCATATGTAAACAACATTTTTATAGTGATTTTGTGATCTGTTTTGGAGTGAGGTACTTATTGCATTTATTTATTACGGTGATAGAAAACCCGTGTGACGAAGGAGTTGGAGCGGAAGACCTTGAAGATCCCGGATAACTAGCAGACCAATGGAAGCAGCCCTTTGACCATGACTGAGCATATGTCATAGTGCATGCTAGTGTAGCAAGTATTTCCGTTGCATGTGATCTTAAGTATTCGGTAAATCATTGAAGGGATGTTACCGAAGGCTCCTCCGGAGCACTTGCATTTTAAGCATGATCCTACCACCTATGAGGGTCACGCTAATATCATGTTGACAAGTAAAGCTAGAATAGCAGTAGCACGAGCATGTTGTTGGTATAAATGAAAGGTCTATAAAAACCCCATCGGGTGTCACTAATGCCCGAGGGTGATGATGAGTTAGGTGGCCACTTTTGGTGAAGTGGTGCACAGGGTATTTTGAGTGAGTATGGTTTCGGAAATGGGAATAGATTTATGATGTGTCGACCGTCCCAACCTTACATGTACGACCACATTACCCCTTTATAGGACGGGGCTTTGTTAATTACTCTGGTCGATGCTAGCAAAGAGCCACATTACTAGTGGCAGGAGTGATGTGTGGTCACTCTCGTGATGGGGTCGTGCCAGGTAGGGCGACTATGCCATTTTTACGTGTTCCGGGCACACCATTGGTCCCCACATGGTTGATACTGTCCAGATTCGTTGCTTGTAAGACGTACAACATGTGGGCTGGGTACCAATCGAGTGGACCTCTTTGTCTAGTATCGTCAAGGGAAAGGCATTGATCGGGTACTTACCTCGGGTATGTTATATACCGCGAGTCGTGGATGACACGGAAGTTTCCCGGATCTCGTGGGTCCACCACACTACCTCTGCAGAGTGTAAAACTATTCGAATAGTCGTGTCCATGGTCAAGGACAGTTGGGAAATCCTACTTAAACTACGTCTATTCGCATAAACCAAGTGTGTGTGAGTATGTGGTAAACTCGTGTTAATATGAAACAATTGATAAGATCAAGTTTGGTGACTTGGCATATAGGGTGAACCCGGTAAGTTCAATCCTTGACAGATATGTTGATATCTGTAACCTGTTCTTCAAGTAACATTTGAATTATAAAGCACACCCATGATCATGTTTATTTCAGTTAAGTTGTTATCCACCAAAGATGCATATTATTGTTATCCTTCACTTGCATTGTTCATATCAAGGGCTATTTGCGAGTACATTCAAAAGTACTCATTGGCTTGCCACTGGTTATATTATTGGCCAGACATGGAAGGACCGGAGTTTGGACAAGAATACGTCTTCGGAGACGCCCCTGCGAACTAGGACGCTTCCCACTTAGAATGCATGTTGGTGTATGCTGATGGCATGGGTACCTGCTTAGCCCTAAGATTTGCGCTACACGTTGTAGCCGTGTGATTTGGCCTTATAGGCCCTACCATGTGAACTTGACCATTCGGTCACGTGATGTAATAATTTGGTACTTGGATGTAAGACTCTCAATATTCAGTATATGTGTGTTCGGTGAGCACAGATCTCTGGGATCACTGAGCACGTACATTCGTCGATCTCGACGCGTATGTCGGGGTCCCCACACAAGAACAACTTTCTTTCTCACTCCCATTTGCCTACACCAAAAGCTAGATCCCAAGTGCATGTGTGAGTGCCTTTGAGGGTAGCTCCAATCAAAAGATAGATCATCTCCCTCTCCTCCTCCCAACCCAAGCTATTTGTGATTTGAGCAAGTTTTAAGCAGTTCTCGTAATGTTGTTACTCTTGGAGGTTGGAGACTCCTAGGTGGTAGGAGGTCTTCGGAGAGGAATCATACCGTTGTGATTACCCCTAGACAATTTGTGAGGGTTTGGAAGCCACCTCAAAGGCTTACCACTAGTGGTTGAGAAACGCCTTCATGGTGTTGTCTCAAAGGGACAATAGGTTGAGCCTTCGTGGCGTTGGTGTGCCTTCGTGGTAACATCCACCTCTCTAACGGTGACTAGCTTCCCTCCAAGGAAGTGAACATCGGGATACATCCTCATCTCCATGACTTCGGTTATCCCTAACCCTAACTCCTTGCTTGTGGCTTACCTTGGTTACTTGAGCATACATTCACTACATATTGTTGTCCGCATTATATTGTGTTCGCTATTTCCGAGTAAATATTAATCAGTCAGGCCTACACTTTATATCCCGCAGTTCATACTTGCTACTATTGATATATCTTGTGTTTAGTGTGATTTGCTAACTTGTGTCATACACTTACACATCTTGCGATACTGCTCAAGTAAGTTTGTGTAACTTACTTGTGCTTGTGAGTAATCTTGTTCTCATTCATCTTGGTAGAACAAGTTGTTGGTGCACATAGTTGACCCTAGTATATTTAGGATTTGTGCTTTAAAGGCATCCTCTTACTTTATTTATGCATTAGGATTAAGCCAAATTCGTAGAAGTTTTTAAAATTCCTATTCACCCCCCTCTAGGCGACATCGTGGTCCTTTCAACACTGAAGATTGGGAACTCAAGGAAGGTAAAGAGTAAGTTATAAAGCTTAACTTTGAGTGTGTTAAATCTTTCATGGAAACTTCTCCTTTAGTTGAGTTTAGCAACAAATACGGCCTTGACTCTGAGATAGTACCTACTTTATGTGAATCATTTGCTACCTATGTTGACCTTCCCAAGGAAAAGTGGTTTAAATATCATCGTCCCATTGAAAAACTACCCGATGAACTTGATAGAATTAGGAAGGAAGGAGTAATTGGGAACTACATTGAGAAACTTCCTTTCCGTATTAGAATTAGAGAACGTGCTAAGGCTACAATAGTGGTTAATAAGAGTTATGTGAGAACACCTACATGTTGTGAACAAATAGATGTTGGGTTTAATGTAGTTATAGTTAAAGATCTCCTAGTTGATAATATAGATTGGGAGGTTATTTATCTTTGTAATGAAGCTTCTAGAATTGTGAAACCTACTAGAACCAAATGAGATGAACTAGATAAAAATAAACCAGTGGCAGGCACACCTATCATCTCAGTTAAAATTGGAGATCATTGCTATCATGACATGTGTGATATGTATGCTAGTATTAGTGTTGTACTTTTTACATTATATCGAGAAACTATGCATGATATAGCACCCTCTGAAATTGAACATAATTATGTTACTATTAAGCTTGCAAATCATGATACTATTTCGCCACTTGGAATTGTTAGAGATTTTGATGTCTTGTGCGGAAATGTCAAGTACCCCACTGATTTCCATGTACTTGGTTCGGAACAAGATAACTTTTGTTCCATCATATTTGGTAGATCTTTCTTGAATACAGACAATGTTGAAATTAATTGTGCTACTAAACAGGTCAAAGTGAGCTTTTGCAATATTTCTCATGAGTTTAACTTCTCCAAGTTCAGAAAAGAGATGCATGAAAAAGTATTTCCTAGTAAGGATGAAATAGTCGGTCTTGCTTCTATTGTTGCACCTCCTACCGATCTACTAGAACAATATTTGCTAGACCATGAGAATGATATGCATTTGAGTGAAAGGACTAAAATAGATAAGATACTTCTTGATCAACAACCTATCCTTAATCATAATCTACCAGATTAAATTTTAGGTGATGCTCCTCCACCCAAGGGAGATCCCGTTTTTTAGCTTAAGGCTTTACCTGATACTTTGAAATATGCTTATCTTGATGACAAGAAGATATATCATGTTATTATTGGTCCTAACCTTTCATAACATGAAGAAAAGAGATTACTAAAAACTCTAAAGAAGCACAAGGCTGCTATTGGATATACTCTTGATGATCTTAAAGGCAAACGCGAATCAAGTTAATATGATGAACATGACTAGTCAAAAAATTCCATGTGTCCTCGGGAGCATTTGCTTTATATAAGAGAACGTTCAGGCCTGTCCTTTGCTATAAAAGGATTGGGATACCTTGATACACCCTTGATACTATTGTTACTTGTCACTTGTTTAGAATTATCTTTCTACAAAACTATCTATCACTCTTACTTACAGCACTTGCAAAGAATTCCTTGCTAAAAACTTCTTATCATTTCCTTCTGCTCCTCGTTGGGTTTGACACTCTTACTTATTGAAAGGACTACGGTTCACCCCCTATACTTGTGGGTCATCCGTCCCCGATAAGATCACCTAGATGTGGTCTGGGTCAGGTGAATACTCTTCCCACTCCGCTTACGCGTCCTTCTTCATCGTCCTCGAATTCTTCCCAAGTGGTAAGGTCATCTGGCAAACGTGGGCTCCAAGCAAGTGTGTGCTGCACATTCTTACCATGCCGCATCACATATGGACTGTTGATCGCATGCACCGACATGGCATGGAATCTGACACCACCTTCCCCTTGTGCGACCTAGATGACAAAATGGCGGACTGATACGTCTCTAATGCATCTATAATTTTTTATTGTTCCATGATGTTATATTATCATTCTTGGATGTTTTATGAAAATTTTATAGACACTTTATATCTTTTTTGGGGACTAACCAATTGACATAGTGCCCAGTGCCAGTTGTTGTTTTTTGTCGTCTTTTCCTTCGGTGCGTCCTGGGCCCCTGATGCGGCTTGGTGGGTAGTGGGGGCCTCGTGCACCTCCTACACCGCGTCTGAGCTCTATAAATACCCTAATATTCCAGAAACCCTAAGGGAGAAGACGAAAAATTGTTTTAGCTGGCGCAAGTTCCAGAAGCCCCGAAGTCCAATCTAGAGCCCGTTCCAGAGAGGAACACAATCACGGAGGGGTTAATCATCCTCATTCGTGCTCCTCCGATGATGCTTGAGTTGTTCATATGAAACCTACGAGTCTGTAGCCAGTATCTAGATGGCATTCTCTCTCGTTTTGCTTCTCAATACAATGGTCTCTTGGAGATCTATTTAATGTAGCTCTATCCTTTGCGGTGTGTTTGTTGGGATCCAATAAATTGTGAGCTTATGATCAGATCTATGAAATTATATCCATTCTTGATCATTATAGCCTCGTATTTCTTCTTCAATATTTGTGTTTTGTTTGGCCAACTTGATATTTTTATCTTGCAATTGGAAGATGTGCTTTGTGATGGGTTTGATCTTGCAGTGCTCAATCTCACTAACAGAAAGAGACATGACACGCATGTATCATTGCTATTTAGGATAAAACCCTAGAGTCTATTCCTACATGAATAGATCTTCTCTTCATCATGTCATCATTCTTAAAGCATTACTCCGTTTCTCCATGAACTAAATTGTCGTTGTTTTGTCGGGACAATTGCCATGGGGTGGCTTATCGTGAGTGGTTGGGGCCGAAAGGACACCGGCGGGCTCCGGGAATGGGATTGGTAACTAGCGGTGGGAGACACACGATGTACCTAGGTTCGGGCCCCTCCGTGGGGGTAACACCCCTTGTCCTACCGGAGTGATTAATAAACCAAGGAGTTTAGAAAGTGCTCCTTGAGCTGTTCGACGAAGGAGGAAGAAGGATCTAGTCGGCTCGTGTTCTACCTCTCCTGTATGTGTCTTCATGCGTGGGAATGGCCAACCCTCAACATGGTGGAGGGCCAGGGGTTTTATAGGCGACCCCCGACTTAGGGTAATTAGGGGGGACCCGGCTGGCTAGCGGGTCCCCCGACTGAGAAGTCTTGTCTCCCTTCATGCACGGCACATGCCGTAATTTAGCCGTCATCAGTGCAGAATATGGTTGTGGTCAGTCGTACGACCGCCTCCACTGTAGCCACGCTGGGGCAAGTAATGGAGTGGGTGGATTCGTGCCGACAGTGTCCGAAGGCGACGGGTCGCAGCCGGCGGCGGTCAGCAGTACGGCCGCCTCCACTGTAGCCATGAGTACCCCACTCCATAATACCTGAGCTATCGTGTTCACCTATCGCATAAGTTGTTTGATGCGACAGGTGCTCACCATCCGGCTCGCGGGTAGCCATTGAGCCGGATGGCAAGCCGTTGGGTCCCTCACCGGCGCGGGCCTCGCATCCGGGGAGGAGGAGCCGACGTACAGGGAAGCATCCGTCCCGTATTGTGCCGAAATTTGAAGGAATAGGCTCGATGAGCCTACCCTCGGGTTATCCCGCCGTCAGTAGTCCCCGAAGCAGGGGAGGCCCACCGGCTCAGTGCGGCCGACCTCGCTGGCTTGGAGGTGGTGCCGCTAAGCCTTTGAGCGGGCATCGGGTTTGCCCGTTGGTCGGAGATAGCTAGGACTGCCACCGACCACTGCCAGCGAGATGCATTGGCTTCTCCATTAATGTTGTGATTCGCCACCTGTAACGCATCGGGGGCCGCGCCCTGACAGGCCACGCGGGTAACCATACTGGGCCACATGGTGTCGCCCATACGACCGCTGCCTCGGCCCCCGTGCGCGGATCCTTTGCGGATTTGGGGCACGTGGTTGATGCCCCCAAAGCGCAATAACGTCGCCGCATGGTGCGAAGGTGGTGGAGAACGTGTGTAAGGGATCCCCTCCCCACTAGCCCACATGGGGTTTAAATGGGCGGGAGGAGGAGCCAAGGGAACCATTTGCTCCTAGCCCTCGCACCGTGCTATTTCAACGCCCCTCCCTTCCCGAAGGGAGAGAGAGACTCCACCAGCACGTTCGTCATCGCCGCCGCCCGACGCGCCTCATCGCCCTTCCTCGCCTTTAGCATCTTGCCTCGAGCCGTCGTGTGGTGACCCCAACTTACAAGTCGAGACCACCAAATGAATGTGTACAGTGATCCCAAAGATCAATGCTCATTGAACACACAGATACTGAATAACAAGAGTCTTACATCAATGAATAATGTTTGATATGGATAATGACCATTATGGTCAAGTATTACATAGATAGGGCCATGAAGGCCAATCACACCAACACAACTAATAGTGGAAATCTTGGTAGTAAACGTGAACCCGTACCATCAGCCTTAACCAACACGCATTTTGACTCGGAAACGTCCTAGTTCGCGTGTCCGTACCCGATGATGAATTCTTCTCCATATTCTGGTTCCTCCATGTCTGGTCAATAAAATAACTAGTGGCAAGCCAATGAGTACTTTGATTGTACTCACAAACAGCCCATGATGCAGATTATGTAATTCAGTGAAATATGAAGTATAATGCGGCCTTTGTGGAAAGCAGGTTTAGAAATGCATAAACATGGTCATGTATTTAGATAGTCATGCATCAATAAGTAAATAGTAACCATAAGAACAGGTTACAGATATCAACACAAATATTCCAAGGACTGAACACCTCATGTTCATTCTCCATGCCAAGTCACCAAACTTGACCAAGTAATCACTTTCTCATGTAACACCCTTATACGTACGCAAACCTGGTTTATGCGGAAACGACTGGGCGTGGTTTAAGCGGCATTACCCAACTGTCCTTGACCATGGACACAACTATTCGAATAGTTTCACACTCTGCATAGGTTGTACACTGTACCCACGAGATCTGGGAAACTTCCGTGTCAACCACGACTCGCGGTATATAACATACCCGAGGTAAGTACCCGATCAATGCCTTCCCCTGACGATACTAGACAAAGAGTCCACTCGATTGGTACCCAGCCCACATGATGTATGTCTTACGAGCACCTACTCTAGACTGTATCATCCATGCCGGGACCAACGGTGTGCCCCGAACACGTAAAAACGGCATAGTCGTCCTACCTAGCACGACTCCGTCACGAGAGTGACCATATCACTCCCACCACTTGTAATGCGGGGTATTTCCTAGCACGACCAGAGTAATCAACGCAGGCCCGTCCCATAAGGGTTATCATGGTCGCACATGTAAGGTTGGGATGGTCAGCAAATCATAAATCTAATCCCTTTCCCGAAACCACTCACACAAAACCTTTTCGGTACACCACTTCTTTTTCAATTGGTCATCCAGTTCAACATCATCACCTTCGGCCATTAGTGGCACCCGATGGGGTTTTCGTAGAACTTTTGATATCACCTTTGTGTTACTATCACCATGCATCTGCTCAGCCTATCGTAGCACTACTATCTACTTGCCAACTTTTATCAGCTTGACCTTCATAGATGGTAAGGTCATGCTCAATTGCAAGTGCTCCAAAGGAGCCATCGCTAACACCATATCGGGGTGTACCGATTAATCATGGCTATATGCATTGGAATAAAGTAATCAACATGTCATGCATAAAACATTTTCTCGAACATGGTCTAAGGGCTGCTTGCCTTCATCAGCTAGGTATCCAGGGTCATCAAGGTCTTCGAGTCCAAGTCATTCGTCAATTGCTTGATCTATCGTCATAATAGCAATAATAATAATAATAATAATAATAATAATAATAATAATAATAATAATAATAATAATAATAATAATAATAAGGACCACAACCAAAAACAAAGTACAAACCCACATAAAAACTGTTACCTTTTTCTGTAAAATCCTATTAATATTTATCAAAATATTTGTTTCTGGTTTTGGGAAGAAAATTTGTAAAGTCTTTTTATCAAAAGATAAAAATACATAAACTAGGTTTTTAAATGAACCTGTGCATAAAAGTTTTCATAAAAAAATCCGTAAACAGCACTACTAAATACTACACAATTTAAAAAGAACTATGGTGGAAAAATATTTAAGACTGGAAAAGTAGCTAATCCTGTAGATTTCTTTCTAAAAATCAGAACGAAAATAAAAGAAAAGGTCCAGCTCACTGGCCTGGCTCGGCGAGCAGCTAGGCCGGCCCAGGTGGCCAACCGGCTAGCCAGCCAGCCAGCCAGCCCAGGCACGCGCGCACCGTCAGGTTTAAACGTGACGCTCTGGCCCCTGCGGCCAGCGACAAAGAGGAGAGAGAGAGGGGAAGAGAGGACACTCACAGGTGGGGTCCTCCTGTCAGGGTCATCTTCTTCCTACAGTCAAAGGAGAGGGGCGGCCCACCGGTGGCAACTCCGGGGTCCTCGAGGCGAGGTGAGCACGGGAATGGGCTCTTGGCACCTCTGCCTACCTGATGGGGGTCAAGGGGTCGACGGAGATGGCCTGAGTTACCGGTGAGGACGAGGCCGCGGCGGAGACCTTTTGGGAAGGTGCTAGGAACGGTGCTCCGAGCGAGGAGAACGATCAGGGAGTCGTGGAGAAGGCTCGGGAGGTCTTTGCGGTCAGAGGAAAAATGGAAAGAGCTCGGGAGCGTTCCTGTAGCCCGAGATCGACGGAGCCCCGATGCGGCCGCGCCTTGGTCGATCTTGAGTACCGGGGCTCTCTTACCTCAAGGGGTGCTCGAGGTGGTCAATTGGTGTGAAGAGGGAGGTTATGGTGGTGCGAAGGGGTGAGGGGGAGCCTTTATATAGGCGGGCAACGAGTCACCGAACGGTGGTGCGCCGGTGGTATTGCAGCGGCGGGAGGAGAGGGAGAGAGGGCTCGAGCACGAAACCGTGGTTTTGCGGACATATTTAAGGACCGTGTGGCATCTTCAGGAGGAGCACAGGCAGCCTGTCAACACGTCAAGGTGGCAGAGTCCTTCTGCATGCTTCGGCCACGCACGGGCACGCGTCGCCAGCGGCACATGAGAGGGGAAGAAGAATGGCCCGACGTTGCCCTAGACTCGGTCGTCGGTGTGGTCAAAGAGGGGCAACGAGTGGAGGCGAGAACCGGCCGGTGCTGCTCACCTGGGGCTCGGGGTGCACCTTGTAGCGCGTCCATAGCGCAGCTTTGGCATGCCACGGCATGCTGGCTGATAGTCTCCAATGTATCTATAATTTTTGATTGTTATATGTTTTGGATGTTTTGTATGCATTAATATGTTGTTTTATATTACTTTTGGGACTAACCTATTAATCTAGAGCTTAGTGCCAGTTTCTGTTTTTTCCACATTTTTGAATATTGAAGATAAGGTATATTAAATGGAGTCCAAACGAAACAAAATCTCCGGAAAGATTTTTCTTGGACCAGAAGACACGCAACAGACTTGGAGTAGGGGGCAAGGCAGTTGTTGGGAGGACACAAGCCTACAGGGCGCGCCCTAGGGGGTGGCCGCGCCCCCTGGTTGTGGCCCCCTACAGGTCTCCTAACCCTAATTCTTGGCCTATAAATTCCAAAATATTCCAGTATCGCCAAAAAGAGAGCCAAGAAAATACTTTTACGCCGCCGGAACCTCTATTCCCGAGAGATCCAATATAAGAGCCTTTTCCGGTAATTTGCCGGAGAGGGAATTTATCATGGAGGGCATCTACATCAACTCCATTGCCCCTCCAATGATGTGTGAGTAGTTCACCACAGACCTACGGGTCCATAGCTAGTAGCTAGATTGCTTCTTCTCTCTCTTTGATCTTCAATACCATCTTCCTCATGATATTCATGGAGATCAATCCGATGTAATACTGTTTTGCGGTGTGTTTGTCGAGATCCGATGAATTGTGAGTTTATTATCAGATTATCCATGAATACTATTTGAGTCTCTTATGAATTCTTATATGCATGATTTCATATCATTGCAAGTCTCTTCGGATTATTTGTTTGGTTTGTCCAACTAGATTGGTAATTCTTGCAATGGGAGAAGTGCTTAGTTTTGGGTTCAATCTTGTGGTGTCCTCGCCTAGTGACAGTAGGGTTAGCGAGGCACATATTGTATTGTTGCCATCAAGGGTAGAAAGATGGGGTTTTCATCATATTGCTTGAGTTTATCCCTCTACATCATGTCATCTTACTTAATGCGTTATTCTGTTCTTCATGACTCTAGATGCAGGCAGGAGTCGGTTGATGTGTCGAGTAATGGTAGTAGATGCGGAATCGTTTAGGTCTACTTGATACGGACGTGATGCCTATATGCATAATTATTGCGTTGGATATCTTCATAATTATTTGCTTTTCTATCAATTGCTCGACAGTAACTTGTTCACCCATCGTATTATTTTCCTTTATGAGAGAAGCCTCTAGTGAAACCTATGACCCCTGAGTCTATTTTCCATATCATATTTTCAGATCTATAAACTAAAAATACCAAAATTACTTTGCTGCAATTTATTTACTTTAGTTTTACTTTCAGAACTATCAATATTTTATATCTATCTCTATCAGATCTCATCCTTGCAAATAACTGTGAAGGGATTGACAACCCCTTTATAGCCTTGGGTGCAAGTGTTATTTATTTGTGTAGGTACTACTATTGGAGTCTCCCTTGTTCCTCCTACTAGATTGATACCTTGGTTCTCAATAAACTGAGGGAAATACTTTTCTACTTCGCTGCATCCCCCTTTCCTCTTCAAGGGAAAACCAACACAAGCTCAAGAGGTAGCAAGAAGGATTTCTGGCGCCATTGCGAGGGAGGATACATAGCAAGATTACCAAGTACCCATCACAAACTCATCTTTTGCATTTTCTTTATTTTCCATTACCCTCACGTTTTCCTGTCCCCCACTTCTAAAAAGATTTTCAGGAAATACCAAAAAGATTTGCCTTTTCATTCACCCTTTTTCTGTTCGTGTTTTATTTTGCTTCCTTGTGTGCTAGATTTCTTGCTTTTTCATGATGGCTCAAGATAATTCCAAGTTATGTGATTTTTCCACTACTAATAATAATGATTTCATTAGTACTCCGATTGCTCCCGCCACTAGTGCGGAATCTTGTGAAACTAATGCCGCTTTGCTCAATCTTGTTATGAAAGAACAATTTTCTAGCCTTCCTAGTGAAGATGTCGCATCCCATCTAAATACTTCTGTTGAGTTATGTGATATGCAAAAGAATAAATATGTGGATAATGAAATTGTTAAATTAAATCTATTTCCTTTCTCATTACAAGATCATGCCAAAACTTTCCAAGTATTGATTCATCGAATAAGTGTAAAATTATTCATAGAATAAGTGTAAATATGGTTTTATTTCCATGTACTTTCCACCCGCTAAGATTATCTCCCTTAGGAACGATATAATGAATTTTAAGCAACTTGATCGTGAGGATGTTGCACAATCTTGGGAGACGATGAAACTAATGATTAGGAATTGTCCAGCGCATGGTTTGAGCTTATGGGTGATTATATATATTTTTATGCGGGATTGAATTGTCCTTCTAGAAATCTTCTAGATTCAGCTGCGAGTAGCACTTTTATGGAAATCACATTAGGAGAAGCTACTAAACTCCTAGATAATACTATGGAAAATTACTCTCAATGGCATACCGAAAGATCTCCTACTAGTAAAAAAGTGCATGCTATGGAACAAATAAATACCTTGAGTGGAAAGACGGATGAATCTAATGAAATTTTTTTCTAGTAAGAGTTCTCCTATTTATCCCAATGATATGCATTTGTCTTCTTTGATTGGAAATAATAATGAATCTATGGATGTGAATTTTGTTGCTAGGAACAAATTTGACAATAACGCGTATAGAGGTAGTTTTAATCCTAGGTCGTTTCCTAGTAATTCCTCTAATAATTATAGTAATTCCTACAAAAATTCTTCTGGAAATTATAATAAGATGGCCTTTTATCTTAATAATAATATTAAACAATTCATTAGCTCTAAAAAATGTTTCAATCCTATGATTGAAAAGACATAGCTCAAGATTGATGATTTTTCTCTTGAGATTCATTCTTCAAAAATTAGATCTATTCCACCCAAGCATGATATTAATGAGTCTTTAAAAGCTACGAGAATTTCTATTAATGAGTGTAAAGAAAGAACCGCTAGAATATGTGCTAAGTGTGAATGGCTTGAAATGGTGTTTTCTCGTGATAATATTGACGAAGATCTAAAAGTGATTGGTGTGAAAACTATCGAATCTTTGTTTCTAGCATAAATCATGAAAAATATGGGACTGGAGATGAGTCAACTTTAGCTAAGAGGCGTCCCAATGATTCGGAGTTCATAGATCTTTGTGATAAGATTAATACAAGAGGGATGGAAGAGGTCAAAAATTCAAATAGCAATGAACCCACTCTTTCGCATTTCAAGGATTTTAATTATGAGAGTTGCTCTTTAATTGATTGTGTTTCCTTGTTACAATCCATGTTAAATTCTCCACATGCTTATAATCAATATAAAGCTTTTACTAAACATATTGTGGATGCCATGATGAAATCGTTTGAAGAGAAACTTGAGTTGGAGGTTGCTATACCTAGAAAACTTTATGATGAGTTAGAACCTACTATTAAAATAAAAATTAAAGATTATGAGTGCCATGTTTTGTGTGATTTGGGTGCTACCATTTCCACAATTCCAAAAATTTAATGTGATGCGCTGGGATTCCATGAATTTGATGATTGTTCTCTAAATTTGCATCTAGTGGATTTCACAATTAAGAAACCTGCGGGAAGGATTAATGATGTTCTTATTGTTGCAAATAGGAATTACATGCCTGTAGATTTCATTGATCTTGATATAGAATGCAATCCTACATGTCCTATTATTCTTGGTAGACCCTTCCTTAGAACGATTGGTGCAATTATTGACATGAAGGAAGGTAATATTAGATTCCAATTCCCTTTAAGGAAAGGTATGGAGCACATTCCTATAAAGAAAATAAGATTACCTTATGAATCTATAATGAGAGCTACCTATGGATTGCATACCAAGCATGATAATACCTAGATATATTGCATTATGCCTAGCTAGGGGCGTTAAACAATACCGCTTGTTGGGAGGCAACCCAAATTTATTTGCTTTGCTTTTGTTTTTGTTTCTGTTTTTGTGTGTTGCACATATTATTACCTGTGTAATAATTATGTGTTCTTGTTTTCATTAGTGTTTGAGCCAAGTAATACCTTTCGGATGGTCTATGGTTCTTGCAAGTTGATTTTGCTGAAAAACTGAAATTTTCTCTCTCGGTCCAGGACTTTTATAAATTCACTGGAACGTGCTTTTGATCTGAAATTTTTACACAAGACTGGTTTACAAAGTGCACGGATCTTTCTATTTTTTCAGAAGTTTTGGAGTTACAAAAGTATTCAAGTAAACCGATTGCTACAGATTGTTCTGTTTTTGACAGATTATGTTTTCTTTGTGTTGTTTTCTTATTTTGATGAATCTATGGGTTGTATCGGGGGTATGAACCATGGAGAAGTTAGAATACAGTAAATATTACATCAATATAAATAAAGAATGAGTTCACAACAGTACCTAAGTGGTGATTTATCTTTCTTATACTAACAGATCTCATGAGTTTCCTGTTGAGTTTTGTGTTATGAAATTTTCAAGTTTTGGGTAATGACTTGATGGACTATGGAATAAGGAATCGCAAGAGCCTAAGCTTGGGGATGAACAAGGCACCCCAAGCCATATTCAAGGATACCAAAGATCCTAAGCTTGGGGATGCCCCGGAAGGCTTCACCTCTTTCGTCTTCAATCCATCGGTAAATTTACTTGAGGCTATATTTTTATTCACCACATGATTTGGGTTTTGTTTGGAGCGTCTTCTATGATATGAGTCTTTACTTTTTAGTTTGCTACAATCATCCTTGCTGCACACATATTTTGAGAGGGAGACACACACTGAATCATGAATTTATTAGAATACTCTTTATGCTTCACTTATATCTTTTGAGCTAGGCCATGTTGCTCTACTACTTCACTTATATCTTTTAGACCACGGCGGTGTTCTGGAATTATTAAACTCTTGTACTTCACTTATATTATTTTGAGAGTTCTTTAAACAGCATGGTAATTAGTTTAGATTATGAATTTAGTCCTAATATAACAGGCATCCAAGAGGGACTTAATAAGAACTTTCATATTAAGTGCATTGAATATGATGAGAAGTTTGATTCCTTGCATATAGTTTTGAGATGTGAGGATGGCAATATGAGAGTCATTCTAGTAAGTAATTGTGAATTAAAAAGAAATACTTGTGTTGAATCTTGTGATTCCCGTAGCATGCACGTATGGTGAACCGTTATGTGATGAAGTCGAAGCATGACTTGCTTAATGATTGTCAACCTTTGTGTGGAGGTCGGGATCACGAGATGGTTAACTCCTACCAACCCTTCTCCTAGGAGCATGCATCTAATACTTTGGTTCGATAACTAATAGGATTTTGCAATAAGTATGTGAGTTCTTTAAAACTAATGTTGAGTTCATGGGTTATACACACTCTCACCCTTGCACCTTTGCTAGCCTCTCTAGTACCGCACAACTTTCACCGGTACATTAAACCCACTTTCCTCAAAACATCCACCATATATTTTCCTCAAAACAGTCACCATACCTACCTATAATGGCATTTTTGTAGCCATTCTGAGATATATTGCCATGCAACACCACCGCCCCATTTTTATGACACGCACCATCACTTCCATATTGCTTGTAGAGTCATACTTTGTTCTAGATATCAAGTTGTAATCTGTTGAGTTGTAAGTCAATAAAAGTGTGATGATTTGCATTATTAGAGCATTGTCCCGTGTGAGAAAAATATGACGGAAGCTATGATTCCCTCGCAAGTTGGGATGAGTCTCCTGACTTTACAAAAAAAAGGCCAACGATGCCCATAAAAAAATAAAAGAGGCCATAGAATCCCATCCAAAAATATATAAAAAAATAAAAAAAAATGAGAGAAAGAAAGAAGGGACAATGCTACTATCTTTTTCCACACTTGTGCTTCATAGTAGCACCATGTTCTTCATAGAGAGTCTCCTATGTTGTCACTTTCATATAACTAGTGGTATACATCTTTTGCACAACCACTTAGTTTTGTTTTTGAGCTTTCATACACTTATACCTCTGGTGCATTTGTTCCATGGTAATCCCTACTCACCCGCATTAATATCTATTGTTGTGCATCTCCATAGCCCTTTGATATGCCTAGTTGATGTGAGGCTATCTTCTTCCTTTCTTTTTGTAACCTCCACAACATTCTATTCCACCTATAGTGCTATATCCATGGCTCACGCTCATGTATTGCGTGAGAGGTGAAAATGTTTGAGAACATAAAAAGTGTGAAACAATTGCTTGATTTTCACCGGCGTTGTGCATGATTTAGATACTTTGAGTGGTAAAGATGGAGCATAGCAAGACCATATGATTTTGTAGGGATAACTTTCTAAGACCATGCTATTTCAAAAGGAAGCAATTACCTTATTAGTATGCTTGAAGTATAATTGTTTTATGTCAATATATACTTTTATTTTGAGTCTTATGGATCTGAAATTTTCATGCCACATTAGAGAATATTACATGGATAAATATCTTAGGTAGAATTTCACATCAAAAGTTTTGTTTTTATCATTTACCTACTCGGGGACGAAGATGAATTAACCATGGGGATGTTGATACGTCTCCAACGTATCTATAATTTTTAATTGTTCCATGCTATTAGATTATATGTTTTGGATATTTTATATGCATTAATATGTTGTTTTATATTATTTTTGGGACTAACCTATTAATCTAGAGCCTAGTGCCAGTTTTTTCTTTTTCCATGTTTCTGAATATTGCAGATAAGGAATATTAAACGGAGTCCAAACGGAATAAAATCTCCGGAAAGATTTTTCTTGGAACAGAAGACTCGCAACATACTTGGAGTAGGGGGCAAGGTAGTTACTGGGAGGCCCCAAGCTCCAGGGCGCGCCCTCGGGCGGTGGTCGTGCCCCCGTGGCTTGTGGGGCCCCTGTAGGTCTCCTAGCCCTAATTCTTGGCCTATAAATTCCCGAATATTCCAGTATCACCAAAAAGAGAGCCACGAAAATACTTTTACGCTGCCGGGAGCCTCTGTTCCCGAGAGATCCAAGGTGGGAGCCTTTTAGGGTAATCTACCGGAGAGGGAATTAATCACGGAGGGCATCTAGATCAACTCCATTGCCTCTCCGATGATGTGTGAGTAGTTCACCATAGACCTATGGGTCCATATCTAGTAGCTAGATGGCTTCTTTTCTCTCTTTGATCTTCGATATCATGTTCTTCATGATCTTCACGGATATCTATCTGATGTAATACTCTTTTGCGGTGTGTTTGTCGAGATCCGATGAATTGTGAGTTTATGTCAAATTATCCATGAATATTATTTGAGTCTCTTCTGCATTATTATATCCATGATTTCATATCTTTTCAAGTCTCTTCGAATTATTTGTTTGGTTTGGCCAACTAGATTGGTAACACTTGCATTGAGAGAAGTGCTTAGTTTTGGGTTCAATCTCGTAGTGTCCTCACACAGTGACAGTAGGGATAGCAAGGCACGTATTGTATTGTTGCTATCGAGGGTAAAAAGATGGGGTTTTCATCATATTGCTTGAGTTTATACCTCTACATCATGTCTTCTTACTTAATGTGTTACTCTATTATTTATGAACTTAATACTCTAGATGTAGGCAGGAGCCGGTCGATTTGTGGAGTAATAGTAGTAGATGCAGAATCCTTTCAGTCTAATTGATACGGACGTGATGCCTATATGCATAATCATTGCCTTGGATATCTTCATAATTATTTGATTTTCTATCAATTGCTCAATAGTAATTTGTTCACCCACTGTATTATTTTATTATATTACACAAGCCTGTAGTGAAACCCATGGCCCCCGGGTCTATTTTCTATATCATATTTTCAGATCTATAAACCAAAAAAACCAAAATACTTTGCATCAATTTATTTACTTTAGTTTTACTTACAGATCAATAATTATTTTTTATCTATCTCTATCGGATCTCATCCTTGCAAATAACTCTGAAGGGATTGACAACCCCTTTATAACGTTGGGTGCAAGTGTTTGATTATCTCTGTAGGTACTACTATTGGAGTCTTGCTTGTTCCTCCTACTCGATTGATACCTTGGTTCTCAATAAACTGAGGAAAATACGTATGTTCTATGCTGCATCACCCTTTCCTCTTCAAGGGAAAACCAACACAAGCTCAAGAGGTAGCACTAGCGCTCTCTGGCACGTCTTCGTCGTGCATGAGGTGTCTGGGAGATGGGGTATAGATGCTCCTTAGATGCTAGGGACCGAGAAAAATCAACCTGGCCTAGGGGAGAGAGTTAAAGTGGTGTTGACAGCCTTGATCCAAGAGCTAGAATGGAGATTTTGGCTCCCTCTCATTGAACCATTGATGGGCCACTCGTGTGCAGTTGAGGAGGGGCACAGGCCATATGTGACAAGAGTTTGGAGCAAAAGGAGTAATTGTGGTCGTTGCTAGATGTAGTTTTTTAAATCTTGCAGAAGGTGTTTGATGCATGTTTGGGGAAGTTAACCTCCTCCAAATGCATTGAGAGCTAACAGGATTTGGTCTTGGATATAATTAGGAGGCTCTACCAAATTTGAGCTCCATTGGACAAGTTTGGCAATGTAAACTTGAAAATACCCACAAATGGGTAGATCTGTATTCTTGTGAGAAGGAGAAAATAAGTTCCCACAAATCCAAATCTTGGCATGATCTCCTTATTTGTGGTATTGGGCGCTCCTGCAAAGTTTGAGACCAAATGGACAAACTTGGCAATTTAGAGTTGCTCCAACTTGATTTTGGACAGAAAGGGTTCATAAATTATTTGGTGAATCAAATCACCTTAGATGGAGGTGAAACTTTGCATTATTACCAAATATAGCATGTGGGGCATGCTAGAATTTTCTGGAAATTTATTGAGAATATTTCCTTTGGAAATAGTTCAAAAGGTTAAAATAGACAGGATTGGTTTTCAAAGGTTAGCTCAAATATTTTGAACAGGACTAGGGGTTGAAACTCTTATGTATGAAAAATATATGTCCTCCGACTCTTCCTAAATTTTCTCAGATTTTCTAAGGTAGGAAAATAACTTTTCACCCAGAAATACCATTTCCGGCCTTAGAAAAGGACATATAAATAAAATAAGAAAATGACTTTAAAAATAATAATATTATGGTTTTGAAGAGTTATATTAATAATAGGATCAAAATACAATCTTTGGGTGATGGAACTCCCTTTAATTCAGTGACTTGTAGTGGAAACCTTAAAGCAAGGTTTTGGTTTACCAAAATAATTAAAAAGCATTTTTATGGAAATAATATTTTATAAAAACAGTTTTTTGAGATCTACTCACAAGCACACATTCAACAATGAAAATCAAGGCACTCATGGCATTCACTAAAAAAGTTTTAATTTATACCAAATTTTGAAAGAAAGACAAAGTGAGGTGAAAACATGGTGTGACACACCTATCCCCCTTGATGATCGATGTCCTTATAAACATGGTGTGACTTCATCACTCGTCCGACAGATTCCTATGCTAGGTGCTAAAAAGGTATGGAAACTTGGATCTAAGGTAGCCTTCACGCTCCCATGTTGCTTCTGCCTCGGTGTGTTTTCTCCACTGGACCATGAAGTACTTGATGGTATGGCTTTGGGTACATCTCTCGGCTTCGTCGAGAATGCGGATCGGTCTCTCGCGATAGTTGAGGTCTGACTAAAGGTCAATGCTTGATGATCGATGTCCTTATAAAGATCTATACGGCCTAGCGCTTGAAGGCACTTCCTGAGTTGTCACACGTGGAAGACGTTGCGCACACCCGAAAGTTCTAGAGGTAGCTCCAACTGGTAAGCAACTTCTCCAGGCCTTGCAGTGATCTTAAAAGGTCCATTGTACCTTGGAGCAAGATTTCCCTAGACATGGAAATGCTTGGTTCCCTTGACTGGCATGACATAGAGGTACACGTGATCCCCAGGGTTGAGTTCCACATCTCGGCAGTGTGAATCCGCGTAGCTCTTTTGTCACGACTTGGCAGCCTTTACGTGCTCCCTGACGAGTTGCACCTTCTCCTCAGCTTCACGGATAATGTCCAACCGAAAAATCATTCCTTCACCAGTCCCAGACTAGTTGAGGGGAGTGCGTCACTTACGTCCGTACAACGCCTCAAATGGGGCCATCTGGAGACTAGACTGATAGTTGTTGTTGTAAGAGAACTCACCAAAAGGCAAACACTCTTCCCATTTGGTTCCGTGCGCCCACACACAAGCGTGGAGCATATCCTCAAGTATCTGATTTAGTCGCTCCGTTTGCCCACCGGTGTGCGAGTGGAAGGCGGTGCTGAAGGAGAGTTTGGTTCCCAAGGCCTCTTGAAACTCCTTCCAGAATCTCCTTGGGAAATCCATGGAGGCTCACAATACTCTTAATATAGAGATTGGCCAACTTGTTTCCCTCATATTTGGTACTGACAGGAAAGAAGTGGGCCAGCTTGGTCAAATGGTCAACAATGACCCATATGGAGTCGTGTCCCTTGCCTCACTTAGGCAGACTAGTGATGAAGTCCATACCGACTTTATCCCACTTCCATTCAGGCACCTGGAGAGGTTGTAGGAGCCCCGCATGTCATTGGTGCTCAGCTTTGACTTGCTGGCATACGTCGCACTTGGCGACATATGAAGCTATTTCCCTCTTCATACCATGCCACCAGAATCTTTCTCTCAGGTCTTGATACATCTTGGTCCCATCAGGGTGAATTGAGTATGGAGTATCGTGGGCTTCTTGCAAGATTAGATTCTTGAGTTCCGTCATGTTGGGTACGCATATGATTCCCAAACCACACAACTCCATGTTCATACAGTGAGAAACATGGGGCCTTGCCTTCCTTGATATCCCTCTTAATGCTTTCGATGCTCTCGTGTCCCTTCTAGGCCTCTTTAATGTCGTTCATTAGCATGGGTTTTGCTTCAAGGTTCGTTAGGAATCCTTGTTCAACTAGCTCCAACCCGAAGCTATCCAGCTCCTTATATAGAGCGGGTAGCCTTTCCTCAATCGCGGCATTCAAGGTGAAAGCCTTTCGGCTCAAGGCGTGTGCTACCACGTTGGCCTTACTGGGATGGTATTGAATGTTGAGGTCGTAGTCTTCAATTAACTCCAACCATCTTCGCTGCCTCATATTCAATTCCTTCTAGGTAAAAATATACTTCAGACTCTTATGGTCAGTGTATATTTCGCATCGCTTCCCCAAAAGGTAATGACGCCATGTCTTCAAAGCATGAACTACGACCGCCAACTTGAAGTCGGGAGTGGCATAGTTCTCTTCATGAGGGTGCAATTGTCGTGACAGATAAGCCACGACCCTGCCGTCTTGCTTTAAAACGCCTCCGAGCCTGATTCTTGATGCATCGCGGTATATCACAAACTGCTTGTTTATATGTAGAGTGGCCAGTACTAGGGTGGTGGTTAATCTCTTCTTTAGTTCTTGGAAGTTTTCTTCACACTCCGGCGTCCATTCGGACTTATTGCCTTTCTTCAGGACTTGATGCGAGACAATCCGTCCACGAACTTGTGGTAATATACCGCAAGTCCGAGGAAACTTTTTTACTTCCTTCACATCAATTGGCGACTCCCAGTTTGTTACCATAGTAACCTTGGCGGGATCAACGGCCAGTCCACCCACCGTCATGGTATGACCCAAGAATCCAACTTCACGCTGCCAAAATTCTCACTTGCTGAATTTGGCATAAAGTTGATGCTCTCGAAATTTTTCCAACACCATCCTCAAGTGTTGCTCATGCTCTTCTTCAAACTTGGAGAAGATGAGTATGTCGTTGATGAAGACAACAACAAACTTGTCCAGATATTGCATGAAGACTTTGTTCATGAGGTACATGAAGTAGGCTGGGGCATTAGTCAACCCAAATGACCTGACCGTGCACTCGTATAGGCCATACCTGGTCACGAATGTCGTCTTTGGTATGTCTTCGGGCCGATTCTTTAGTTGGTAGTACCCAGATTTGAGATCGATCTTGGAGAATACCTTGGCACCATTTAACTCGTGGAATAGGTCTTCAATCATGGGGAGTGGATACTTGTTCTTTATCGACTTCATTGAGGGAACGGTAATCCACGCAGAGCCTGATAGTCCCATCCTTCTTGGACATGAATAGAACAGGTGATCCCCAAGGTGAGGCACTAGGACGAATAAATCCCTTCCTGAGCTGCTCGGCTAGCTGCTTCTTCAACTCTGCCAGTTCCTCGAATCCCATCCTATAGGGCATACTGTAGATAGGCCTTGATCCGGGCATGATCCCAATGAGTAACTATATGTCTCGGTCACGAGGCATCCCAGGCAATTCATCGAGAAAAACGTCCGAATATTCACATGCCACCAGTACTTGATCCAACTCTTTTCCCGAAAGGTAGTTAACCTGAGGAACTTGAGCGGAGGTAGGCTCGGGAACAGATTTGACTATGATTCCTTGGTCACTGGTCATGGTGATAGCTCTATTGGCAGAGTCCAGTATGCTCTAGTGCTTGGTCAACCAGTCCATACCAAGGATCACGTCCAAGACATTGCGACTTAAGGATGATGAGATCTGCTACGAAGTCTATTTCGTCAATGCTGATCCCAACTCCCGTACATCCTATGTTGGTTCTTAATACTGCACCCGGGGTCTGTACAACCATTTGACCCTTTAGGAATGTAGGTTTAAAGCCACTCTTCGTAGCAAACTTTTGGGTGACAAAAGAATGCAAAGCACCAGAATCAAGCAATATTGTTGCTAGAGTGGAGTTGATGAGGAACGTACCCAGTATGCAGTCCGGGTCTTCCTGGGCTTCTTCTGTGGAGATGTGGTGCACATGTCCCCTGTTGTGGTATTGCTGGTCGCGGGAAGCCTGTTTTTTTGGGTGCTCCATGACCTTGTCCTTGACTCGGTGCATTGGGGCGCGGTGCATCGGGCTTCTTTATAGTCATCATTCTCGGGGGAATGTGAGCAGCGCGGAACCCGTCCTTGAATAGATCCCAAGTGATAAGATGCACGCCTTGCATGATTTGGAACCCGACCCACCAAGCCCTGGCAGTGCCTCCGAGATAGTGAGAGGCATAGAGAATGTTTTCACGGTCGTCGGTGCATTTAACCAGTGGGAGAAGGTCTTCAATAGTGCGGATCCAGTCATCGACATCCAGGGGCTCAGTTGTCTCGGGGAATATTGGAGGCATAATCCTCATGAACTCCGACAGAGTGGAGCGACCATTGTCATTGCCGCCCTAGGTGCGTTGTTCACTACGACATGAGCTATGTGCTGGATAGCGGTATTGTTGGCTTGGCATTCCTCTCGGAGAGCTTGGAGGAACTGAGCCACAGTTAGGTTCTCCGGAGAAGGTGGTGGCAGGGGAATGTCGCCTTGCGGCTGCTCCTGGTGAACTCCAGCTTGTGCAGACCCACCGGCTCCTCGCTGCTAGCTAGATTCGCAGTACTGGGGTTGCTAAAGGTACTTGTGCGAGTAGCAATCACCATCCTGTTTTGCAGCACTCAGGACAATAACCCAAAATGGTCGAGAGAAAAGCATAAGGGAGAAATGTGCCTACATAAGGGGTTTTTGGTATGGTGCAAGGGTGTCAAACAATAAGGGTCGAAGAACCCTATGCAAATACATTAATCAAGATAAGTGATGTAGCCACTTACATGTTGCCTAGGTCAAAAGCACGGCTTGCATCGAGACACAAACACAAAGCACACACTACAAGCATACATGGTTTCATATTAACCATTACACGGACTCGACTTCGCATGGGGACTCCTAGTTTGACTTAAGACGTCCATCCTAAGTAGCGGATTGCTCGATCTCATATTTGCGCTCCTCGGGGTCTTCCTCCTCGTCATCATTTGTGCGGGCATTGTCTCCTGTCAAGGATGTGTGGGAAGGAAGAAGTCTATCACGTCGGCGCTTTGTCGGAGAAGCGGTGAGGAGCTGTATATACTCCTCGACGGTCATGCGGCGACTAAGAATAGGGGTGATCTTATGTGGTGGTAGTCCTCCTCTAAATGCGACAGCACGCTGTCCTCCGAGTGCTCCTTCTTTGTTGATCTTGGTTGCCTTCATCTTTTCTTGGCGGAGTAGTTCCTTGACATGATAGAGTTCTTGGTGAACCACCACTGATTCCTTCATCAGATTGTGAACTAGGCTATTGGCACAGAGGCTGAAGTAGGTCCGAAACCTGAGTGGCATCCCTCCTTCCGGGGATGGGTTTAGCGTCCAACTCCCGCCAGCCTCATGCTTGACAAAAGGTAGGTAGCGGGTTGCCGGCTCATTATCCATCTCTAGAAGGAAGTCGCGGATGTGCACGAGCGCCTCTCGTGTTGCCGTCTCAACTGCCAATACCAGAGTCTCGATATGTGGCCCTTTAAAGAACCAACTAGTTGGAGAGTCATTTGCCTTTACAATTACGTCCACGAGATATTCCTTTGTGCTCGCATTGACCCAGTGCTCGTGGTAGAGGTAAACGGGTGTTCGGTGTACTTGACACTTCTACAAGCTGTCCCCCAGAAGTAGGGGAAAGCCAGTTTCCAGGAGTGTCTCAGGTACGATGGCCATCTACAAGGTTTTTGAAGAGTGGTCAGAAAGTTGTGAATGGTACACAAAGGCTGTAAGGGTGTATAAAACCCCAATGTAAGGATTGAGTGTGATATTCATCCCGGCTAACGTCCATGCTACCTAAGGCTTCCAATAGTGAGGATGGCTCTTATACCAGCTCTGTGGGGACCCCGACTTACGAGTCGAGACCACCGAATGAACGTATACAGTGATCCCAGAGATCAATGCTCATTGAACACATAGATACCGAATAACAAGAGTCTTACATCCATGAATAACATCTGATACAGATAATGACCATTATGGTCAAGTCTTACATAGATAGGGCCATGAAGGCTAGTCACACCAACACAACTAATAGCAGAAATTTTGATAGTAAACGTGAACCCGTGCCATAAGCCTTAACCAACATGTAATATGACTATGAAGCGTCCTAGTTCGTATGTGTGTCTCCGACGATGCATTCTTCTCGTTATTCCGGTTCCTCCGTGTTTGGTCAATAAAATAACCAGTGGCAAGCCAATGAGTACTTTGATTTTACTCGCAAACAACCCATGATGCGGATTATGTAATCGAGTGAAATGTGAAGTATAATGCAGCCATTGCGGAAAGCAGGTTTATAAATGCATAAGCATGGTAATGTATTTAGATAGTCATGCATCAATAAGTAAATAGTAACCATAAGAAGAGGTCACAAATATAAACATAAATATTCCGAGGACTTAACACCTCAGGTTTAACCTCTATGCCAAGTCACAAAACTTGACCAAGTAATCACTTTCTCATGTAACACCCTTATACGTTTGCACACCTGGTTTATGCAAAAACGACTCGACGTAGTTTAAGCGGGATCACCCAACTGTCCTTGACCGTGGACATGGGTATTTGAATAGTTTTACACTCTGCAGAGGTTGTACGCTATACCCACGAGATACGGGAAACTTCCGTGTCAACCACGACTCGCGATATATAACATACCCGAGGTAAGTACCCGATCAATGCCTTTCCCCTGACGATACTAGACAAAGAGTCCACTCGATTGGTACCCCTCCCACATGAGGTACGTCTTACGAGCACCTACCCTATACCGTATCATCCATGCAGGGACCAACGGTATACTCGGAACAGGTAAAAAGGCATAGTCCGCCTACCTGGCACGACCCCATCACGAGAGTGACCTTATCACTCCCGCCACTAGTAATGTGGACTCTTTTCTAGCATGACCAGAGTAATCAACACAGCCCCGTCCCATAAGGGGGTATCGTGGTCGCACATGTAAGGTTGGGATGGTCAGCAAATCTTAAATATAATCCCATTTCTGAAACCAATGATTGAGCATTTCTTCACATAATATTTTTAGTCTTTTTGCATCACTTTGTAATCATATGAGAACATTATTTACTCAATAGATATTAAAATACCACTATTATGCTAGCTTTACAACACTTCTTCATGTTTTGCAGAAAAGGTCGAAAAGGCCCCAAATTCTTCGATTGTGGACATGAGGAGAAGTTGTTGCCGCTGCAAATCGACCAAGGGGCCAAGCAAAAGATGGGAGGACCAACTTGGGAAGAAAGAAGAGAAGTAGGAGGGCTAAATAGGAACAATGCAGATCTGATCGAGAGGGGTCTAAATCCCTAGGGTGGCCTTCAATCCCCTTCGGGCCTGGCTACATCTCCTTCTCCCCAACCTCCTTCTCCACCACCGGCTGTCGCTATAGCCAGGCCGGTGTGGTGGCGAGCCTCAAAGCCATCCATCTGCCACATCACCCAGCCACCAGCGCCACACACCTCCATCACCAACGCCAAGCCCCCATGTTGTCGCTACCGTTTTCTTCCCTTACCTTGATCAGTGTTGAATCTGGTGCTCCTCCTGCGTCCTCTGCTACTTGATGTTGCTTCCCTCATCCTCCCTCGGCTGCATTAAATCTCTACTCCGCTGCTGTTGAATCTCTCTCTCCCTCATCAAGATCGCTGCTGCACCTCCTCCTGTGAACATCTCTATTCCCTTGCTACTCCTTCCTTGACCTGTTGTTGCTCCCTCTCCCCTCGCCCTTGCTGCTCTTCCTGTTGGTTGTGACCTTTCCTGGCTGCTGCTGATGCCCTCAACTTCCTGCTGCTATCTCTCTTTCTCCCTTTTTATATTCTCTTAATTTTCTGTAAAAGGGGATGTGTAGTACATGTAATGTTCAAATTTTAGTAGTGCTAGCAACTTGTTGTTTGTTCAGTTTACTAATTGTATAATATAGCACTTGTTATGCTGGATATAACTAGTTGACGACTTGTTAATTTGGGAGAGAATTGTTGTATTAGATTCTGCTTCTTTGAATTAGTAATCTGATAGCCCATGTGTGTGATACTCTGTTCGTATGTGTGTTGTTATTCGTGTATTTACCTTACTATAGAACTTGTTTCCTTCTGTAGTATCTGTGTTAGGTCGAGTACCTGTGATATATAAATAGGTCTCTATGTGTGTGATGTGAAGTTGTTATATTCTTCCCTCTACTACATGCTTGATTGTTATAATATATATGTGTTCTTGTTTCTTCCCTTAATATTGTCTCTCATTTGTGTTAGTACAAAAAATACAAAAAAGGCACAGAGTATAATGTGAACCTCCCTTTGCTTGTTTTTGCATTTTTTTGGTCGATGAATTTATGCAATGATCTTACATAAATTTAGGTTTATTTTCCGGAAAACATTCCCATAATTGTGTGATCTAGCTTTAGCCGAGCATAGTCGTTGATTTGCCTAGTCCCTGTGGAGAACACGACTACCCGCAGTTTGGGCGTAAAAACCCACTGTACTTACACTCGATTAACCACTCATACAAAACCTTTCCGGTACACCACTTTTTTCTCAAGTGATCATCCAGTTCAACACCATCACCCTCGGGCATTAGTGGCACCCGATAGGGTTTTCATAAAAACTTTTTTTATCACTGTTGTGTTACTATCACCATGCATGTGCTCATCCTATGCGTAGCACCACTATCTACTTGTCAACTTTTATCAGCTTGACCTTCATAGATGGTAAGGTCATGCTCAAATGCAAATGCCCTAGAGGAGCCATCTGTAACACCATAAAGGGGTGTACCGATTAGTCATGACTATATGCATTGGAAGAAAGTAATCAACAGGTCATGCATAAAACATTTTCTCACACATGGTCAAAGGGTTGCTTGCCTTGATCAGCTAGGTACCCGGGGTCTTCGAGGTCTTCGGGTCCAAGTCCTTTGTCAAATGCGTGATCTATCGTTGTAATAGCAATAGTAATAATAAGGACCACAACCAAAAACAGAGTACAAACTCACATCAAAAATGTTACCCTATTTTGTAAAATCCTACTATTATTTATCAACATATTTGTTTCTGGTTTCGGGAAGAAAACGTACTTCTAAAGTCTTTCCAACACAAGTTAAAAATACTTAAACTAGGTTTTTAAATGAACCTATGAATAAAAGTTGTCATAAAAAGTCCATAAACAACACTTCTAAATACTACACAATTTTACAAGAATTAGAGTGGAAAAATATTTAAGTTTGGATAAGTAGTTAATCCTGTAGATTTATTTTAAAAAAATAGAATAAAAATAAAAGAAAAGCTCCAGCTCACTGGCCTGGCTCGACCAGTAGTTGAGTAGGCCCAGCTGGCAAACCGGCCAGCCAGCCTGTGAGCCAGCCTAGGCACGCGTGCGTCGTCATGTTTAAACCTGACGCGCGGGCCCTTGCGGCCAGCGACAGAGAGGAAAGAGAGGAGGGAGAGAGGCCGTCGACAGGTGGTGTCCTCCTGTCGGCGTCGTCTTCTTCCTCCAGATAGAGGAGAGGGGCGGCTCACCGGCAGCAGCTCCAGTGTCCCCGAGGCCAGGTGAGAACGGGAATGGGCTCGTGGCACCTCCGCCTACCTGATGGGGGTCGAGAGGTCGACGGAGATAGCCCGAGTCGCCGACGACGATGAGGCCGCGGCAGAGACCTTTCGGGAAGGTGCTCAGAATGGTCCTCCGAGCAGGGCGAAGGACGAGGGAGTGGTGGAGAAGGCTCAGGAGGTCTTTGCAGTCACTGGGAAAGTGGAGAGAGCTCAGGAGTGTGGGTGTAGCCCAAGATCGACGAAGCCCCGACGGGGTGGCCCCTCAGTCGATCTCGAGTACCGGGGATCTCTTAGCTCAAGGGGGTGCTTGACGTTGTAGATTGGAGTGGAAAGGGAGGTTCTGGTGGTGCGGAGGGGTGTGGGGGAGCCTTTTTTTGGGCGAGAGACGAGCCACGGAACGATGGTCAACCGGTGGTATTATTGCGGCGGCACGAGAGGGAGAGAGGGCTCGAGCGCGAAATGGTGGTATTGCGGACACGGTTTAGGATCGTGCGACATCTTAAGGAGGAGCGGGGGGAGCCTCTTGGTGCATCGAGGTGGCGGGGTCCTTCTAGCCGCTTCGGCCATGCGTGGGCACGCGTCACCAGGGGCAGAGGAGAGGGGAAGAAGAGGGGCCTGATGCTGTCCTGGACTCGGCAGTCGGTGTGGTCAAAGAGGGGCAATGGGTGGAGGTGAGAACTGGCCGGTGCTGGTCTCATGGGGCTCGGGTGCGCCTTGTGGTGCGTCCAGAGTGCGGCTTTGGCATGCCACGAGATGCTGGCGTGCTCTGGCACGTCTTGGCCTGTGTCTGAGGTGTCTTGGAAATGGGGTAGATGCTTTTAGGCCGAGAAAAATCAAGCTGGCCAAAGGGAGAGAGTTAAACTGTTGCTGCCAGCCTTGATCCAGGAGCTAGAATGGAGATTTTGGCTCCCTGTCATTGAACTAGTGTTGGGCCACTCGTTTGTAGTTGAGGAGGGGCATAGGCCATCAGTGACAATAGTTTGGAGCAAAGGGAGTAAGTGTGGTGGTTTCTAAATGTTGTTTCCCAAATCTGGCAGAAGGTGTTTGATGCATGATAGGGGAAGTTAACCTCCTCCAAATGCATTAAGAGTTTACATGATTTGGTCATGGATATAATTAGGAGGCTCTACCAAATTTGAGCTGCATTGAACAAGTTTGGCAATGTAAACATGAAAATACCCACAAATGGGAAGATCTGCATTCTTGTGAGGAGATGTGAGCAAATCAATTCCCACAACTCCAAATCTTGGCATGATCTCCTTATTTGGGGTATTGAGCACTCTTGCAAAGTTTGGGACCAAATGGACAAACTTGGCAAGGTAGAGTTGCTCAAACTTGATTCTGGACAAAAAGGGTTTCTGAATTATTTGGTGAATCAAATCACCTTGGATGGACGTGAATCTTTGCATGATCACCAAATATAGCATGTGGGGCATCCTAGAATTTTCTGGGAATTTATTGAGAATATTTCCGTTGTAAATATTTTGAAAGGTCAAAACAGACGGAATTCATTTTCAGAGGTTTGCTCAAATATTTTGCAGAGGACTAGGGGTTGAAACTCTTATGTATGGAAAATATATGTCCTCTGAGTATTTCCAAAGTTTCTCAGTTTTTTCTAAGGTAGGAAAATAACTTCATGGGGATCGAGCCGCGCCTGGACCTCTGGCGCCGACTCTTTTACTTGAACTAGCTGATGGCGAAGGATGGGGCCACCGGCAACAAACGGATGACCGCCTGAGACGCGGCGCTCGTCTTTCACCAGACCGGATCCTTCTTACCGAGGCTTCCTCTATAGGACTCGGTGAAGAAATGGAAGAGGGGGTTCTTCTATGTGAAGAATGTCAATCCGGCAGATGACCGCATCAACCTTCCTACCTTCGTCAACGCGCCGCCGATCGAGAAGCAGAACTGGCAGACTAACCTGCCGCATCCGGTTTCGGAGGTGAATTTAATCTATGCCCAACTGGAACTCCTCGAGGCGTAGGGCCTTATCGCCATGGATTTCCTCGCCACCATGGTGGCGCGCCAGATCCTGCCACTGCAGCACCGACCGCGCCTTATGTGCCAGATGGGTGGCCGGCACGACCCGTGCCGGCTCTTGATGAAGGACTGCGGGCATCCAGCGTGGCGGCGCGGGTGAACCTTATATGCTCTACCTCGCTGGACGAGGGTGGTGGATGGCTTTGGGGCAAGGCCCCTTACGACCGGGAGCATCCGTCCCCAACGGTAAGCCGCGCACCAGCCTTAGTTTGTTTTGTTGATCACGTCGTACTATGGCTGCTCACGCCGGATGTCGGTTCCGCCGACAGTTGTTTGCCCGGCTACAAGTTTATGGCCGGCCAGGACAGGACATGCACGAGTCGGACCCCGAGGAGATCGAAGACACCGACGAGGTGGAACCGCGAGAGGCGGCCCGCACCGGGGACCAGGAGTCCGGCCATGATGTGGTGGAGTCGGACGGATCCAAGCCGACTGGTGAGTTTCCCAAGTTCGAGTAGCTTGGTTGGACTGATGACAATGTGGAGTCACCCAAGTTGTGTGGTGCAACCACCACAAAGGATTCGGAGATGCCGAAAGACGCCTCAAGCGTGCCGAGGAGACGGATGCGCCGAGTTGCCCATGACCAAGTCGGAGAAGATGGCGGGCGGGGGTGAGGAAGAAGGACAAGCAGCCGGTTGGCGCTCGCCCGGTTTCCAAGTGTGTGGGTGGTGGGCCTCCAGCTGGAGGTTGTGGAGGCGGCGCGAAGAAGCGGCAACTCGCCCCGGCGGGGCCCTCCAGGCGGTCGGTTCCCGTGAGCACCGGGTGAGTCGAACGAGTATCCCGTTTCCTTTGCTTGCCTTTTTTCCTTTGCGAGATTCATCACTCATTAGGAGACGATGAGCAGGTCTGCTGGCGCCCTGGCGAAGCCCATTCGAATTGCAAGGACGGAGGACGAGGGGGGCTCCGAGAAGGAGCATGCCACGTGGGCTGAGGTGGATGCGACACAAAAGGCGTTGCGCGAGCAGGAGCACCGTCCGTGGGAGGAGGCGGAGCGAAAGGCGGCGGCTAGCCAGGACCCCACGGGGAAGAGGGCGGACGACTCCAGCCTGGAGCCGCCGTCCAAAGAGAATTGCGCCAACAAAAATCATGACCCCGCGCGACAGCGGGACCAGGACGTGTAGGACGTCGAGCGGATGCGCACGGATGTGAGTGCGGCAGATGCCGCGGAGAAGCCCGAGTCGGGGCTTGACAACGCGTTGAAGGGGCCCAAGATGGCGCCAAAAGCACCCGAGGCCTAGTCGGAGGCTACACCGAACGTGCCAAAGGACGCGCCCGAGACCGAGGGCCCGCCACCATGGACGAGGACCCCGAGCAGCGGAGCAGACGGATCGAACGGGTCGGTGCTGAAGATGGGAGACGAGGCCCCAAGGGTTGAGGTCGCCGCCACGCATGAGGCCGCCAACTCGGTGTGCCGAGGGAGACGGCTAGGAGTGCGCCTCCGGGGCCCGGCACCGTGGTCATGTCGACGCGCATTCCGGCTCCTCCTCGAGCCGGCTCCTGTTCAGGGAACCGGACAATGGAGACCTGGGGCGTGGCCAGCGCGAACCCTGGGAGAGGAGCCCCCAGCGCCCTGTTTAGTGGGGTCCCTGCACTGATCGTGGGGTTCGCCCAATGCTGTAATCATGTGGCGCAGCTGACCCACGTGGTGCAAGACGAGCTGCAAGGCCTTGAGCAGTTGGTTGGAGTAAGTTTTCTATCCCCCTGCGTGTTCTTTGGTATTTTTTCTTCTTGAATTGCTTCAGTGGGGGCATGCCAGCGCACCCACTCGTTGTAGCCCCAAGAGTCGGGCCAACTGGGAATCATCCGGGTCGAGTCTTGCTCGCGGCTAGTTGTTTCTTCTTCTTCAAGTGAGGGTGCGCGAGCGCACCCACTGGGTGTAGCCCCCGAGAGTCGGGCCGACTGGGAATCAGCCGGGTCGATTCTTACTCGCGGCTAACTCTTTTCTTCTGCCACTTCAGGATTAGCTTGACCGTCGGGTGCTTTCTCACAACACGTTGTTGAGCCGGCACAGGGAGGCAGAGGACCAATTGGTCGATCTTCGGGACCGGCTAGCCCGAGTGGTCAGGAGCAGGATGCCCTTAGAGAGGAGGGCAGCCGACTGCAGTAGGAGGTGGAGCTTCTCCAAGCAGAGAAGAATGACCGCGAGGAGGCCCATCGCTCGGAGTTGGAGCGGCGGGACGCTTTCCATCGCGATGCCATGTCGAATAAGGAAGCGGGCCACAACGCAGATCTTTAGCGGCTGGTCGGGGTCCATCACGGGGAGTTAGAGCATCGGGACACGTCCCATGCTGCGGCCTTGAAGGACAAGGACGCCAGGCTGGCAAAGGAGGTCAATGCGACACGGGCTGCGCGAGGTCCAGGCGTATGCAACCCGGGATCACGAGCTGGAGGAGGAGGTTGGCGAAGTCGACATATTCCTCGACGATGAGTCTTCCTTGGCTTGTTTTGCTTTTCTAGTGTCGATTGGAACTCTTTTTCCTTTTTCTTGCATCGCGCTCCCGCCTTTGCTCTCCGATCTCTTCCCGGGAACAGGGGAGGCGGCCGATGCACCGCAAGGAGGGACGGGCCGCGGGCGCCCAGGTTAAGGCGGATGCTGGTTGGACCGTGGACGAGGTGGCGATCGCCACCAAAGCTCACCTGCGGGAGCTGGCGCGATCTGTGGCCCAGCTACAGAAGGCCGGACTGGTCATGGTTCACACCCTTTGGCCGGATGCGTTGGAACCGGCTTCAGGTTGCCAAGTCGTGTTACTCGGACCTCGACTTCGGCCTGCTCGTGGTGCAGTGTGCTGGACAGGAGGCAGAGCTGGCCGTGGTTGAGGATGATCTTCTCATGCGGGCCAACGATCTTGCATTGTTTGCCCCGTGGGACGAATATTCCTTCGAGCGGAAGGCCGACGGTAGGCTGGTTTCGGAGGACCAGTACGAGTTGGCTTTTGACGACCCCGACGGCAGCGCCGGCGGGACGGATCTTGAAGATGCTGACTCCAGCGGTGAAGCTTATGTCGACTCTGCGGCGGGCGGCGACACGACCACGAAGGCCGAGGCGGGAGGTGCCCAATCGGATGACGGAGCCTGTGCCTCTACCGCCATGGATGACACCGGTGCCACGGGTGGAGCCGCCACCAGCTAGATCTTTTCCGTCTTCCTGCATTTGTAGTTAATTCGCAGTTCCACCCACTCGGTATATGGTGTAATGAACCTTGGTCATGGGCCTTTGGTACTTTTTTCTAATATATGCATGTGTCGAATGCTTGCTCGAAAGAAATTGTGCTTGCCAACTCGTTTTCGATCTTTGTTTCCCTTTGCTTCCGTCCACCCAAAACTTTGCCCTTTCCAGCTTCCGCCCCGCGAGTCCGACAGTTGGGAGTCGGTCTGTGACTAGGGCGGGGGCCTCTGCCTTTGGGGTGTCATTTGTGTATTTTTGGAAGCCGCGAGAACACTTAGACTTAGGACGAGTCAGCGGAGGTCGTATAAGAAAAGGAACCATAGACGGTTATACTAGCCCGAGCCGGTTGCTCCTTCGTAGTCTGAATCTACGAGCGGTTAGCTTTCCGTCCCACGGACCCGCTAGCCGGACTGCCGGGAGCCGGTCTGTAGCTAGACGAGGTGGCAAGGGTTTTCGCTTCACACGCACAGTGTAATCGGCTACGAATGGAGGAAAGGCTCGGGCCGGCCATCGACCCCCCGGGTCCGAGGAGCCGAACTGGGGAGCCTGCTCAGAAAGCAAAATATTTGGGGAATCAAAAAGGTGTGCCCGAAACGTCGGCTTGGGGCACCCGCTGCAATCATTTAAGCCCAAAAGGGTAGGGGATACATATGTACAATCATTTTCTTTCTTTCTCTTAGTTGTGGAACAGGTGAAGGAGTGTTGCGTTCCATTGACGCTGCGTCTCCTCGCTGGAGGCGTCTCTTTTGTGCTTCTATGGCTTATGGGCGTCTATCAGATAGTACGCGTTGTTGCGCAGCACCTTGCTGATGTTGAAGGGTCCCTCCCATGGGGAGGACAGCTTGTGCTAGCCAGTTGTTCAATGAATTCTTCTAAGTACGAGGTCCCCCTCGCGGAAAGAGAGGGGCCTGATCCTTTTCCTGTGGTAGCATCTCAGCTCCTGCTGGTAGATAGTCGTTCGACTTAGGGCTAGGTCGTGTGCCTCTTCGAGTAGGTCAATGTCGTATTCTCTTGCTTCTTTTGGGTCTGTCTCCGTGTACAGGGGAAAAGCGAGGCGAGTCGAACTCGACATCCGTGGGGATGACCGCCTTGTACACGTACACGAGGAACAATGGGGTGAAGCCAGTTGACCGGTTGGCCGTGGTGCGGAAGCTCCATAGTGTAGCCGGCAGCTCTTCGATCGAGCAGCCGACTGACCTGACGAGTGTCGACACAAGTCTTGGTTTGATGTTGGCCAGGATCAGGCCGTTTGCCCTTTTCGCCTAGTCATTTGATTGCGGGTGGGCAACCGACGCGAGGTCGAGCCGGATGCCCTCCTTGGCATAGTAGAGCACCATTGCGCCTTTGGAGAAGTTGGTGTCATTGTCAGTGATGACACTGTGGGAGATGCCGTAGCGGACAGTGATGTCTTTAATGAACTTGACGGTTGTTGGGTCATCCAGCTTCTTGATGGGCCTAGCTTCGATCCACTTGGGGAATTTGTCGACGGACACCAGAAGATGCGTCATGCCGCCTCAGTCCATTTTGAACGGTCCCACCATGTCGAGCCGCCAGACGGTGAAAGGCCACGGGAGGGGGATGGTCTTGAGGGCAGAAGCTAGTAGGTGGCTCTGCGTGCTAAAGCGTGGGCATCCTTCACACTTGTCGGCCATGGCTGTTGCTTCCTCCAGGGCCGTGGGCTAGTAGAGTTCGTGTCAGGATGCCTTGGCCACCAGGGTTCTGGAGGCGGCATGATCCCCGCACTCGCCCTGGTGGATGTGTCTAAGGATTTCTTGTCCCTTCTCTGATTCGACGCATCATTGTAACACGCCGGTTGTGCTGTGCCGAACCAGGTCGCAGTTTATGATGGCATAGGCGGGTGATCGGTGCTGGATCTGTTGTGCCTCGGCCCGTCTGGTAGGAGTTAGCCGCGAAGGAGGAGGGCGAGGATGGTCTCGGTCCCATGTTGGGGCAGAGACGGGAGGTGGCTCCGGCTCGGGCTGGGGACCGGGGGAAGCCTTAGCCCCTGGGTTTGTCGTTGGAGTCCTGAAGATGAATTCGTTAGTCCCCGGGATTGAGGCCGCAGTCGGCCCACAGTCTACCTTCCGCAGTCGGGAGATTGCGGGCTCGGATCCAGGTGGGTTGGACGTGGGGTTCGTCGCAGCCGATGACGCAAGCGGAGCCGACGATGTTGATGGGGCCGATGAAGCACGCGGAGTCGGTGGAACTGGTGGAGCCGGTTGTGACGCCCTCGGTTTAATCGTACGCTAATCATAAACGCAAATGGGTACGATCAAACCCAAGGACTCACGGGAAGATATCACAACACAACACTAGACAGAAATAAAACAATGTCAGCTTCATATTACAAGCCAGGGGCCTCGAGGTCTAGAATACGGAAGCTCGATAAACACACGAGTCAGCGTAAGCAACAATATCTGAGTACAGACATAAAACATGGGGTGCCTTAGAGAAGGCTAGCACAAAAGATACAACGATCGAACGAGGCGAGGCCTCCTGCCTGGGAACCTCCTAACTACTCCTGATCATCAGCGGCCTCCAGGTAGTAGTAGGCACCGTCGGGGGAGCTGTCGTCATCGGCGGGGACCTCCATCTCCTGGGCTCCATCATCTGGTCGCAGCATGGATCAAGGGGGCAAATGGGGAGCAAAGCAGCGGTGAGTACTCATCCAAAGTACTTGCAAGTCTTACATCAGAACTATTCTAAGTATGCATCAGTATCAAAGAAGGGGGGTTATATGTGGACTGACTGCACCAATACGAGAATAGAGAGAGAAGGCCTAGTCCTATCGAAGACTAGCATCTTCAGGGTCTTGCAGCAATAGACGAGAATAGAGCAAGGTAACACAATAATAGTCATATTGTTGCAGCAATATTAAAGTGAGGTCACACCCAGAGATCCTCCCTTGACTCCCTACGAGGAAGCAATCCTGAGGCAACTAATTCCAGTTAAGTAACAATTGTAGTTGTATAAGATCACGGCACAACTCCAAGTCGTCCTGTAACCGTGGACACGGCTATTCGAATAGTTAAATTCCATCCCTCCACGGGTGCACCACATGTGCCGTCACGCTCGATAACACTCTGGCCGGACACACTTTTCTGGGTCCTGCCCGGCCTCGGAATATCGACACGTCGCAGCCCCACCTAAGACTAATCACAGAGGCCAGCCCGCCGGTCTAAATCCTAAGCGTAAAGGGTTCATGGGCCCAGTCCCCCCCCCCCCGCGCTCCTGCATGATGCGAGGGAGGCCGACGTCAGTCCTAGCATCCCTTAATCACAAGCGCGATGCATCTTGGGACCACTCGGGCGTGCGCCACTACGTTGCTGACATCTGAATAGCTTCGGCGGATACTGTGACGCCGAGTACCCATAATTCTTCCCGCGTAGCCAGTTAGTGCGAAAAGGTCTTCGACCAACCCAGATCAAATACCCAAATCCATTAACATTTTAATTAGGCCATCGACACAATCTCGCGGGAATCGACCCGTTTTACATCTAATCACCAATGATCCCAGTAACATGGTCGAGTAACTGTGTGGTTGTAACATCGGGGGGAATCGGAGGTATCACCCTCGTTGGATTCCGAACGATGTATCCATCAAGGTGGGCTTAGAGGAATCACCCTCGGGGGTCCCACACTTGAGGGGTTGCACGACAGAGGCGTCATCGGGAATGATGAAAGAGGAATCACCCTCGATAACCACGACCGACTAGCTATACTACAGAGATATCATCAGGAGTACTTAGCGAGGTGTCACCCTTGGTACCTGACAGTATCTCTGTAACTCGTACAACTAAGGGGCTCTATGTGATGTGCCAGGTCTGGCTCGTCGATCAGGGATCGAGATTTGAAAGCAAGCGGGGCAACTGGACTACGGGGTCAGAGGGGAGGACTGCTCCACCTATACTAAGCAGATTTAAAGATACTGGAGTGAAAGTAGCAGTTCATGAAAAACAGGCTATGCATCAGATACAGGAGCTAACTACAACAGTAGCAAAATACTAATGCAAGCAGTAGGAAGAAAGACATAGGCGATATAGGAATGATCAAGGGGGGTTTGCTTGCCTTGCTGCTCTGCGGCAAAGGACTGATTGGCAGGGTCGTAGATGTACCCGGCAGCAGCGTCAGTCTCGGGGTCTACCGGTAAGAAGAGGGGGAAGAAACAATAAATAATTGCAACGGTGCAACACAATGCATGACATGGCAAGATAGAGGCTAGACATGAGCTAGCGCAGAAACATCCATCATAGACGGGTCGGAAGAATATCTGACGATATTTTCCGGGTCATGGGCTACCACCGGACAGATGGAAAATGATGGAAATGTTCCATGTTTGCTATGCTAGGGACGTGTGACAGAAGAATGGACCGTGTATCATGTTGAAAATATTTTGATCTGACTTACGGTTTATTTTATATTAATTTTTAAAGTTTTATTCAATAATTAAGAACTAAAAACAGATTTAGTTAATTTAATTTAATACTATTATGACATCAGCATGATGTCATGCTGACATCAACAATTGACGGGTCAATTGACGAGTGGGTCCCAAACGTCGTAGACACAAGTTTTTAATTAAGATTAAATAGTAATTAATCAGATTAATTCAGTGGGGGACCCACATGTCATACTCTAATTATATTAATTACCCAATTAATTAATTAACTAATATATATATATATATATATTTATTTAATAAAAACATTATTTCTATTTTTATATTCTAATTTTCACATTTTATAAAAGAGGTTGTGGGGCTTCCCTGTCATAGACAGCGGGGTGAGTTGGCCCCACCGGTAAGTGGCTTTAGGCCACATACACATTTTTCTACATACACATATTCTCCATATACCTATATACATAAATACATACATCGTGCATCTCATACATACAAAATACGTACGACATTTATACTTACATACATACGCAATACATCATTTATTTTTATTTCTTTCTTTCTCATCTCACAAGTGCACCTCTGTGTTTAACACAGAACTCAACATCACAGACAGAGGGACACAACTCCAAGATCACCTACGCGAACCTAACGGCGTCGGATCGGAACGTCGTTTTCCGGAACGGAACCGGGACGGTGCGAGGAAAGAGATGGTGGGAGGAGCCCGAGGAGGGGCTCACCGACGTTGACGAGAGGGCTCGGTGAAGCCGGAGTTCTCGGGAGGCGGAGGTGACGACGAGGAGGAGGACGAGGCGGTGACGATGGTGACGGTGGTGGTGGTGCCGGTGAGGACGGTCGCTGGAGAGGCCTCTTAGAGGGGGCCGACCGGCGTGACGAGGAGGAGGGGTCTCCTTTCCCGGTCCCTCCTGGACCGAGCGGGAAGAAGGGGCCGGCGCGACGGGGTGACTAGGGGGAGGCCTCGGTCGCCGGAGGGAGGAAGTGGGGCCGATGGGGAATCGTTGGGGGCTCTGGGATGGAGAGGAGCCGAGGGGGCTGGCTGTCGGTGGGAGGACCGAGCGGAGGGAGATGGCAGGGGGCCGCCGGCGGGAGGACGGGAGGCCGACGGGAGGGGAGTTGGGCAAGGTGCTGGGGGTTAGCAGGGGTCGGTTGGATCGGGTGTGGGGGGTAGGTGGGGTATCGGGCTGGGACGAGGAAGAGAGGAGGCCGAGGGGTGTGGGAGATCGAGGGGAGCAGGGAGGTGTCGGTGGGGGTCTCTCGGTCATGAGGGGGACCGGGAGATTAGGTGGGGAGGAGCCCCCTCGAGGGGTTGGTGGGAGGTAGAGCAGGTTGCGCAGGGGGGTGGCAGCTGCTGTAGGGGGCGAGGGGAGGGACTTGGCTCGCTAGGGTTGCCCCCTCGTGGGGCTTTATACCCCAGGGAGGGGGTGGGCCGAATAGGAGGGCTTGGTAGGCCCAATTCGGCAAGAGGGGTCCCTTTCCTTTTTTTTAAATACTTTCTTTTTATTATTATTTCTATTTTTTTTTGTTATTAAATCTTATTTACTTTCTTTTATAGTTTATTATATATACTTTTAATTCTTTCTTTTATTTATTTATTTTCATTTACTATATTTCTTTTATTCATTTTATTCAAAGCTCCACTTTTAAATATATGGGGTTTTACAATAATTCCTAAAGTGCCCGATTTGATATTATAATTCGCAAGGGAATTTTTAGAACTCCCCGACGTTTTTATTTCAACAACATAAAGTCTTTTCTCGTCCGACATTAATTTTAAGTTTCCAACTTTGATTCGGTTTCAACCAACACGAGATCATTGATATAATTAACGATGACGTGGCATCATTAGCGCGGGATCACTGTCGCTTAATAACAATCATCACTGTAGCAAAAGTCGAGGATGTCACACCAGTGAAGCAGGCGGAGCCAGCGGAGCTGGTGGAGCCGGCGGGGTCTCCGGTCCCGAGGTCGGCAGGGGGCCCGCGGGTACGAAGATTGATGTTGATTCCGAAAACGGCTTGATTGACGGCTTGTGCAGCCGCTCGAGGGAGATGACGACCGGGATTGCTTGTGGGTGGAGCCGATTTGTGCGAGTGCATCCACCATCTCGTCGTCCGCTCGGGGGACATGATGGAATTCGCAGTCCTCAAAAGTGTCGGTTAGTTGCTGCATCAGGAAGCGGCAACTGGCCATGTTGGCATCCCTGGCATCCCATTTGCCACAGACCTTCTACACAATAAGATCGGAGTCACCAAAGCAAATTATTCGCCCGATGCCGATTTCTGTGGCGAGTCGGAGGCCGTGGGTGAGCACCTTGTATTAGACCACGTTATTCGAGGCGGCGAAGTGGGTCTGGAGAGCGTACTTGAGCTGGTCCCCTTTCGGGGACGACAGGACGATGCCGGCTCCCAAGTTGGTCCGCACATTTGAGTCATCGAAGTGCATCCGCCGGTGCGTGGAGTCGGGAGGTGGAGACAAGAACTGGATCTCAGCCCAGTCGACAAGGAAATCGCCACCGCGTGGGCCTTTATGGCAATGCGCGGCTCGTAGCGGATGTCGTGATCGGCCATGGTGATGGACCACTTGGTGATCCGGCCCCTGGCAGCTCGGTTGCCCATGATCTCTGAAAGTGGAGTTGTACTCACCATCGTGATGGTGTGCTCCTCGAAGTATTGCTTCAGCTTCTTGGCGGCGAAGTATATCTCGTAGCACATCTTCTGGTAGTGCGGGTAGTTCTACTTGGAGGTGGAAAGGACTTTGCTTAGATAGTAGACAGGCGCTGAACCGGCAGCGCCCTGCACTTTTCTAGAAGCTCCACCACCAGGACGACGCTGACCACACGGGTGGTCGCCATGATGTACGTGAGCATAGGCTCTTTCTCCGCTGATGCGGCCAAGACGGACGCGTTGGAGAGGGTTCGCTTCAGGTCGCGGAATACCTCGTCCGCCTGGTTCTGCCACTCAAACTTGGTGTTCTTCTTCATTAGTTGGTAGAGGGGCATCGCCTTCTCTCCCAGCGTGCCGAAGAACCGACTGAGGGAGGCTACGCAGTCGGCGAACTTATGAACATCGTTGAGTCGAGCCAGCCTAGCCATGCGCTCGACGACTTTGAACTTCTGAGGATTGGCTTCGATGCCACATGCTCATACGAAATATCCGAAGAGCTGGCCGACTGGAACTCCGAAGACGCACTTCTCCGGATTGAGTCGGATCTTGTACCCATGCGGGTTGGAGAAGGTCTCCCGGAGATCGTCGAGGAGACTGAAATTATTCTTGGTCTTGATGACGGTGTCGTTGATGTAGACGTGTACATTCCTGCCAATCTATGCCAGGAGGCATTTTTGCATGCATCGTTGGAAGGTTGCGCGTGCATTCTTCAGGCTGAATGTCATATTTGTATAGCAGTAGGCTCCAAAGGGGGTGATGAAGGAGGTCTTGGGCCGGTCGGCTAGATCCAACTTGATTTGGTGGTAACCAGAGTAGCCATCCAAGAAGGACAGCAAATCATAGCCGGTCGTGGAGTCGATCACTTGATCTATCCGTGGCAGGGAAAAAGGGTCGTTTGGACACGCCTTGTTCAGGCTCGTGTAGTCAATGCACATGCGCCAGGTGTTGTTGTTCTTCAACACCGGAACCTGGTTTGCCAGCCAGTCTGGGTGGAAAACTTGAATGATGAAGTCGGACGCGAGCAGCCTGGCGATCTCTTCTCCAGTAGTGCGGCTCTTCCCCTCGAAGAAGTGGCGCAGGGGTTGTTTGACCAGCTTCGCATCTGGACGCACATGAAGCTTGTGCTCGGTGTACTTCCTGGGGATACCCGACATGTACTTGGGGGACCATGCAAAGATATCTCGATTCTCACGGAGGAAGTCGACGAGCTCGCCTTCCTATTTGGGGCTGAGGTTCGCGTCGATGGTGACACACTGCTGGGGATTGGCCGGGTCGAGCGGCACCTGCTTGGTGTCCTTTGACGGCTCGAACGTGGCCTCGCTGGCCGACTGGGATGGGGGTGTCAGCACAGCCGGGTGCTCGGTGGACTAGTCCACGAGCCGGTCGAGCTGCCTTCTCTCCTCCACGATCACCTGTGCTTCGGGCAGCTCGCTGCTATCGCACATGCACTCGATCAACTTCTTGTAGTTGCGAGCAACGATGATAATGCCCTTGGGCCCAGGCATCTTCATCTTGAGGTAGGCGTAATGGGGGATTTCCATGAACTTGACGATCGTCGGCTTGCCTAACTGCGCATTGTAGGGGCTATCGAGGTCCACCACCTCGACCAGATTGTCTAACGGCGGAAGTGATCCTTGTCGCCGAAGAAGATGTCGAGATGGATCTTGCCGATGAGGCAGCAAGACAGCCCGGGCACGAGGCCGTGGAAAATAGTCCGGGTCGGCTGCAGGTCCTTCTCCTTGAGCCCCAACATGAGCAGGGTCTCACCGTAGAGGATGTTGATGCTGCTACCGCCGTCGACTAGCACCTTGGAGGCGATGGTGGGGTCGAGGACGAGCGCATAGCTGGCAGGGTTTGGCATCACCGCTGGATGGTCCGCCCGCCTCCACATAACTGGCTTCTCAGACCAGTGCATGTACCGGGGAACAGCGGGGACCGTGGCGTTCCCTAGTGCCAGTGTTGACGTTGGCTATTCTTGTCATCACCCTCGCTGGTGAAAACAACGTAGGCCCCGTCCTGCTCGGGGAATTGGTCGCGAAGGAGGCCATCGTTGCGGGAGCCGGAGTCGGCACGGGAGCCGGGGCTTGAGGAGCTGAAGGCGGGGGAGCCGACAAACCCTCACCCCGAGCCAGTCATGGTGAGAAGCAGCAATGTCAGAGCGTATGGCCGGTCCGCTTTGCCCTGGAGTGCATTTTGCAAGGAGCATTGAGCATTTGCTCGAAGGTGAGCTTGGGCTGCCAGGCGGCCTTACCGGCTCACCGGCGCTTGCAGCCAGGCGGCCTTGCCAGCTCGCTAGCGCTGGCTGCCGGCCTGAGCAACCGGTTGCTGTTCCTCGACGGCTGCAACTTGCTTGGTCCCATGATCAGGATCCGTCTGGTCCTACTTGCGCTTGTTGTTCTGCAGGTCGAGGCTCTCGCTAGCCGGGCGCCTCGTGGCGGCCGGCTAGACAGGCTTGTCAGTCATGCTGACCTTGATCCACATTGTGGAGTCGTCCGTGGCGTATTTGTCCACCTTGTCCATGAGTGCCGCCAGCATGGTCGGCTCAGAGCATATAAGCTTGTGCCTGAGGAGGTTGCCGTCTCGGCAGCCCTCGATGAAGTACTCGATGGCTTGCACCTCATGGACTCCTTCACATGAGTTGCGCAGCTCAGTCCAGCGCATGACGTAGTCGCAGAGGGGCTCGTATGGATTCTGGACGAACATAGCCAGCTCGTGAGGGTGACCAGGGTGCATGTAGGTGCCTGTGAAGTTGCGAACAAAGGCCTCCTCGAAGTCAACCCAGGTGTTGACGTTGCCGGACGCCAGGCTATTAAGCCAGGTCCGAGCCGAGCAGGTCAGGATGAGCGGCACGTAGCGGGCGGCTAAGCGCTTGTTCCCCGGGGCGATGCCGACGTAAGTGGATTAGTTGATCAGCCAGTCCTCCGGCTTGGCGGAGCCATTGTACTTTGGAGTGTCGCGAGGGAGTGTGAATCCGGTTGGGAACGGCTCTCTGCGGATCCGGGGGATGAAGCACGCCGGACTGATGGGCGCTCTGTTGGAAATATGCCCTAGAGGAAATAATAATTAGTTATTATTATATTTCTTTGTTCATGATAATCGTTTATTATCCATGCTATAATTGTATTGATTGGAAACACAATACTTGTGTGGATACATAGACAAAACACTGTCCCTAGTAAGCCTCTAGTTGAATAGCTCGTTGATCAAAGATGGTCAAGGTTTCCTGGCCATAGGCAAGTGTTGTTACTTGATAATGGGATCACATCATTAGGAGAATCATGTGATGGACTAGACCCAAACTAATAGACGTAGCATGTTGATCGTGTCATTTTGTTGCTACTATTTTCTGCATGTCATGTATTTGTTCCTATGACCATGAGATCATATAACTCACTGACACTGGAGGAATGCTTTGTGTGTATCAAACGTCACAACGTAACTGGGTGACTATAAAGATGCTCTAGAGGTATCTCCGAAGGTGTTCGTTGAGTTAGTATGGATCAAGACTGGGATTTGTCACTCCGTATGACAAAGAGGTATCTCGGGGCCCACTCGGTAATACAACATCACACACAAGCCTTGCAAGCAATGTGACTTAGTGTAAGTTGCGGGATCTTGTATTACGGAACGAGTAAAGAAACTTGCCGGTAAACGAGATTGAAATAGGTATGCGGATACTGACGATCGAATCTCAGGCAAGTAACATACCGAAGGACAAAGGGAATGACATACGGGATTATATGAATCCTTGGCACTAAGGTTCAAACGATAAGATCTTCGTAGAATATGTAGGATCCAATATGGGCATCCAGGTCCCGCTATTGGATATTGACCGAGGAGTCTCTCGGGTCATGTCTACATAGTTTTCGAACCCGCAGGGTCTACACACTTAAGGTTCGACGTTGTTTTATGCGTATTTGAGTTATATGGTTGGTTACCGAATGTTGTTCGGAGTCCTGGATGAGATCACGGACGTCACGAGGGTTTCCCGAATGGTCCGGAAACGAAGATTGATATATAGGATGACCTCATTTGGTTACCGGAAGGTTTTCGTGCATTACCAGAAAAGTTTCGGGCTCATCGGTAGTGTACTCGGAGTGCCGGCAGGGGTGCCGGGGACCATCAGGAGGGGTGTCACGGCCCAAGGGGTCTCATGGGCTATGGGAAGAGATAAACCAGCCCCTAGTGGGCTGGAATAAGTTCCCACAAAGGCCCATAAGGTTTGAGAAGGAAAAAACACAAGGTGGAAAGAGTTTCCAAGTGGGAAGGTGGAATCCTACTCCAAGTAGGATTGGAGTAGGACTCCTCCACCTCCAATTTCGGCAAAACCTTTAGGTTTTGAGGCTGCCTCCTCCCCTCCCTCCCTCCTATATATAGTGGGGTTTTAGGGCTGATTTGAGACAACTTTTGCCACGGCAGCCCGACCACATACCTCCACGGTTTTACCTCTAGATCGCGTTTCTGCGGAGCTCGGGCGGAGCCCTGCTGAGATTAGATCACCACCAACCTCCGGAGCGCCGTCATGCTGCCGGACAACTCATCTACCTCTCCGTCTCTCTTCCTGGATCAAGAAGGCCGAGATCATCGTCGAGCTGTACGTGTGCTGAATGCGGAGGTGCCGTCCGTTTGGCACTAGATCGGAGCGGATCGTGGGACGGATCGCGAGACGGTTCATGGGACGGTTCGCGGGGCAGATCGAGGGACGTGAGGACGTTCCACTACATCAACCGTGTTTCTTGACGCTTCTGCTGTGCGATCTACAAGGGTACGTAGATCAGAAATTCCCTCTCGTAGATGGACATCACCATGATAGGTCTTCGTGCGCGTAGGAAATTTTTTGTTTCCCATGCGACGTTCCCCAATAGTGGCACCATGAGCTAGGTTCATGCGTAGATGTAATCTCGAGTAGAACACACAAGTTTTTGTGGGCGGTGATGTGCGTTTTGCTGCCCTCCTTAGTCTTTTCTTGATTCCGAGGTATTGTTGGATCGAAGCGGCTCGGACCGACATTACTCGTACGCTTACGAGAGACTAGTTTCATCGCTACGAGTAACTCCGTTGCTCAAAGATGACCGGCGAGTGTCGGTTTCTCCAACTTTAGTTGAATCGTATTTGACCGAGGAGGTCCTTGGATGAGGTTAAATAGCAATTCATATATCTCCGTTGTGGTGTTTGCGTAAGTAAGATGCGATCCTACTAGATACCCATGGTCACCACGTAAAACATGCAACAACAATTAGAGGACGTCTAACTTGTTTTTGCAGGGTATGCTTGTGATGTGATATGGCCAACGATGTGATGTGATATATTGGATGTATGAGATGATCATGTTGTAATAGTTAATATCGACTTGCACGTCGATGGTACGGCAACCGGCAGGAGCCATAGGGTTGTCTTTAAACTAATGTTTGTGCTTGCAGATGTGTTAGAGCATATATCTCCATATGTGGTTTTGGTAATTGATGACAATTCCTATTGACTAATGGTTGCCTTAAGTTATATTTATAGGATTTGTCCATAGGCACTTCTTGAAGTCCATCTGTCGGGTTCAAGGAGTTTATATGATGACCAAGATGTTATTCAAGGTATTATCCAAAGAATGGTCATAGAACCACTAGGTTGATCAAGATCTCAGACAAAGAGTAAATCAAGATGATCAACACACAAAGCGTATAAGATGTACCGAGAGGGATCAAGTGATCCCATGGTATGGTAAGCATTGTCCATTACGTGTTTGTGTACTAACCCATGGTCTTTGTGAGACTCCTGTGTGGGGGTTAGGTGTGCTTCCATTGGGCTTGCGTCAAAAGGAAGATCTCATACAACCCGTGAAGGATGACGTCAAGTGGTGATCGTCATCAAGATTGTGGTGTGCAAGTTCAAGTGGATCAGCACGAATATATGATTGAAACTATTGTCAATGATCATGTGCTGATAAGGACAACCTCATGTGCTAACAAGGACAAGATCAAGATAAGCATTCCTGAGCACTACATGCTTGATTCTTGTGGATGTTCACATGATGGACAAATGAAGATGAATACATAAGCTAGGCTTTCCGCATTGTGTATGGGAAAGCTACTTGAAGACTTCATCATGTCTTGCTTTCAACTTGAGCCAAGAAGGAACAACAACATCAAGCTCAGGTGAAAGGGCTAACTCAAAGGTATCAGTTCCTTTGACGTTAGTTGTGCGGAGTGATGATCAGCGAATAAAAGTATACACTCAAGTATGGATCATCAGTACTCTTTTATGATTCTTGAGTCCTTAGGGATCCCGCATTATTAAGAGGGGATCAGAGGTTTTGCGATGAACTTCTCAAACTACATCATCACTTTCTGCTCAGACCACATCTCCACTATTTTGTTGTTATCTGAAAACAGAACCAGTGCCTCGGACATCCGGCTTTCTCCCGACGTCCGAGGACCGGACGACCGACTAGTTCGGAAATCTGGAATCCTATACCAGAGAAATCAGAGCCATATAACTCGGACTTCCGGCTCCCTCCGGACGTCCGAGGCCCGGATGTCCGGCCAAGTCCCGGAAATCCGGAAGCCTACACCAGTAGAAGTTGAGTTCTATATCTCGAAAATCCGGCTATCGCCGGACGCCCGAGCGCCGGATGTACGACACCCGTCGGAAATCCGGAACCTACCACCAGTAGAAGTTGAGCTGTATAACTCGGATTTCCGGTCCTCTCTGGACGTCCGGTGGCTAATAAATTCAACATAGTTTCAGTCGTATCTACAGGCCTCGGATGACCGACCCCTGTCGGACGTCCGACCCCTCGCGGACGCCCGGACTTCCGACAACTGTCGGACGTCCGGACCCCGTGTGACTTAAAGTGTCCCCAACAGCTCTTTTTCTCTCCCCACTATAAATAACCCCCTCCCACTTCGTGAGAGGGTTGCCCAACACAGCCTTATCATCATAAGAACACATTTCCACCTCACACACATTTGCTCACTCCAAATCTTAGATCCCAAGAGCATTTGTGAGCCCCTTTGAGAGTTGTTCCAATCAAAAGATAGATCGTCTCCCTCTCCTTCTCTCAACCCAAGCTATTTGTGATTTGAGCAAGTTTTGAGCATTCCCCGTGATCTTGTTACTCTTGGAGGTTGGAGACTCCTAGGCGGTAGGAGTTCTTCGGAGAGGAATCAATTTGTGTGATTTCCCCCAGAAAAGTTTGTGAGGGTCTGGAAGCCACCTCAAAGGCTTACCACTAGTGGTTGAGAAACGCCTTCGTGGTGTTATCTCAAAGGGAGAATAGGGTGAGCCTTCGTGGCGTTGGTGTGCCTTCATGGTAACATCCACCTCTGTAACGGTGACTAGCTTCTCTCCAAGGAAGTGAACATCGGGATACATCTTCGTCTCAATGACCTTCGTTATCCTTAACCATAACTCCTTACTTGTGGTTTACTTGTGTTATTTGAGCATACATACATTGCATATTGGTTGTGCCCATTATATTGTGTTGGCTATTTCTTGTACAAGATTAATCATTCAAGCATACCCTCTATATCCACATGTTCATACTTGCAGCCCTTGATATATTGTGTTGATATAGTGTGATCTAGTATCTTGCGTTGTTCACCTACTTGTCGAGTGATATAGCTCAAGTAAGTTTGTGTAACTTACTTGTGCTTGTTAGTAACTGTATTGTGTCCATCTTGGTAGATCGTGTTGTTGATACACATTGCAGTGCCTAGTGCATTTAGGATTTCTTCTTGACAAGTACCCTCTTAGTTTTTTCCGCATTAGGTTCAAGCCAAATCCGAAGAAGTTTTTAAATACCCTATTCACCCCCCCTCTAGGCGTCATCGAGGTCTTTTCAATTGGTATCAGAGCTAGGTCTCTCTTTAATTAGGTTTCACGACCTAGAGAGTATCGATGTCGACTATTGGATTAGTGCACAATGGGATCTTTGACTTTGATGGCATAAATTATACCCTATGGAGAATTCGTATGCTTCATCACTTTCGGGCCATGGGCCCAAATACTTTACAAATTGTTCTTGTAGGGATTGCCGACAAAAAGGATGATGAATCTTCATCTACTAATGAAATGTATCTTGATTGTGAGGCTTTTCTTGCCATTCATTGAACCATAAGTCCTGAAGTGTTTAAGTCTATCTCGACTTGCAAGTCAGCTCATGAAGTTTGGACTAAACTTGAAGATATATATGGTGGGTCCAATCTTGATGAAGACGGTATTATGATGAAGGAGTTGGTGCATGAGCTCTTCACTCTTTTCGATCTTAAAGAGTCCACCACTACTTCCATATCCGATTGCTTGCACACCTCAGCATCTTCAATCTCACAAGGTAATGACATGGTGAGTGAAGAAATATATGTTGATGAAAATGTCATAACCTCTATGGACACGAGCATATCTAGCACCACACATGGTGTAAATTATTGTGCTGATAGGTCATGCATTTCACCTAAAGATTCCTCGACAAATGTCTGTGGTGATATGCCTGCTTCCTCGTGTCCTCTTGATCAAAATATCTTGTTTCTCCCTAGTTGCTCTATGACTAACCATTTAGGGGAAATCAATATATGAAGTACTTTTGACTAATGAAGAATCTGATTCACCAAAAGAATCATCATCAACTCCTCCAGTTCACATGTGCCTCATGGCAAGAGGTAATAATGAGGTATCATCTTCCGTGTGCAATAATGATGATATTTGCGATGAGGATGATGATGATGAATTGACTGAAAATATCTATGTGATCAGTAAAATTCTTCATAAAGCTAAAAATAATGCTCTTCAAAGGTTCCAAGATGTTCTTGCTTACTTTGAAAATTGTAATGATTTACTTAATCATGAACAAGCTAAAAGTGAACAACTTGAACATGGACTTGAGAAAAGTCATCAAGCATGTAGAGACTTAATATCTTCAAAAGGAGAGATTGAAGTTGCTCATGATAAACTGAAAAAGGATTTTGAGGTCCTTCTCCTTGAATGCAATAATGTCAAGGGAGAGCTCATCAAAACCTCTAAGATCTATGAGGAGTTTCAATCTACTCATGAGAAGTCTCTATTTTCTACTTACTCCTGTCATGTTGTTGATGATACTTGTACATCTAACCCCATCTCTTTTGAAGTATCAACATTGAAGGAGAATGTTGAGCTACGTGCTCAACTTGACTTACTAACTAGCAATTATGGGAAGTTGGAAGAAAACCATGTAATGCTTACAAGCTCTCATGCTGATCTTCTAACATCCCATAATGTGCAAAAGTTAGCTCATGAGGCTATCATCACCAAGGTAACATCAAGTGAGCCTCATGTGGACAATGGCACTACTTCTAGTCAAAGTACTATATTTCCATGTGCTAGTCCTCGTAATTCGTCTACTCACAATGTTGCTACCTCGTGTGATGAATTACTTTCCTTGCCTTGTTGCTCTAACATTGAAGCTTACACTTCCTCTAGTACTTGCATTGATACTAACCGTGCAGAGGAAATCGAAGAGCTCAAGGTCCAAGTCACTTCTTTGAAGAAAGACTTGGAACAGTGTCATGAAGGGATGTCCACACTCAACAACGTCCTGTGTGAGCAAACATCTCCGAATGACAAAAATGATGTTGGAGTAAACTCAAACAAGAACAAGAGGGGCCTAGAACAAGTCAAGAATTCGGCCAAAATCATTTGCTTCAAGTGCAAAGTTAAAGGGCACCATGTTAGATCTTGCCCTCTGAAGACGAAGTCTCAAAGTCACAAGCAACAAGGGAAGCGGCCACAAAATCAATCACATATTCAACTACAAGTTGAAGGAAGGCCTCTTCCCAATAAGACCCAAACCAACACTCCCCAAGGTGAGAAATCAACTGGGAAGAAAACAAAGGGTAGATGTTGCTACTTATGTCGTGAGAAGGGTCACGTCGCTTCGTCTTGCACGAGAGGTAACTTATCCAACCCAATCACTATTGATGATACCTATTCCCTTGGGAAGGATAAGGTTGGAAATGTGTTTGCCAAGTTTGTTGGTACTCAAAATGGTTTCAAGAAAAGAACCATTTGGGTTGCCAAGCCTATTGTGATTAACCTCGTAGGACCCAACGTAGTTGGGGACCAACAAGCTCAAACTTGATCAATAGGTGACTATGGAGGACATTAGAGACTAGGATACATAATGAAGAATTAAGGGGTCTCCATCATTCATATTATATCAAGCCAAGTCATTTGGATTATCGAGTTTCTATCTTATATCCAATGTGCCTCCTTACGGTAACTTATACTTAAACTGTTTACATTGTTAGCTCCTCGCCCCTTTGCATGTTGTGGTTTTGTACCTTGCATGCGTTTGTATATGTTGTGCTTCCAACTTGCTTATCTTGAGTAATCGAGTATGGGTATGTTGGTTTGCATATCATGTACATGTTGAGTCTTGTATTGAGCCTTTTTGCATCTTGTTTATATTTTTTTGTTGGCTCTTGTGAGAGATTAATGGATTATCCCATTGTGGGGGAGTGATGTGCTTTGCACACCTCTCAATCCTATAAATGTGTATACATGGGGAATATCACTTAGTTTTGATATTTTTAAGATTATCTAGTTTCTATGTGGTATGTCTTACTCATGAGAAATTCAAATTCTATATGGTCCATTAATTATCTCTTGTTGGTTTCAATTTTCCACTTGTTAATATTGTTGGTTTATCACATTATGGGGGAGTAATATGCTATGTGCATATTACAAACCTAGAAAATGTGTACATTTGAGGTGTTGCCACTTAGTGTTGATATTGTAAATTATCCTGTTCCTAGGTGGCATGTTATCTCTACAAGTGTAATTTGCTTGCGTTTTATGGGTAAAGATGATCTTGGATATATTTGTGATCTACCAATGAGTATCATTTCGAAAATACTTCTTGTCCTTGACAATTGGTATTCCCATCATGTGATTGGAATTGCTAATCATCTTTACATTGGATTTTGTGTTTCGTTTGTCTTCCTTGCCTCTTATGGATCTATTTTAACCTGTCTAGTGCTTTTATAGATATAGAGAAAGTGATGATCCCATCGTGTGCGTTTTGTATTTAAATGCAAATTCTATATAATGCACGTCCCTTGGGGGTGCTATCCTATTTTCTTTAGAACACTCTTTATTCACTCATCGTAAAATCTTTTGATCCCCATCAAGTGTGTGTTGATGGGAGGCAAGTCTTGCTATTTATGATGCTTTGTGCCATCATGAAAATTTGTCGAGGGCTTGGTTTGTTGGAACCTAGCTCTCTTTTGGAAACAAGAAACCTCATGTTTGTTTTCCTTCAATTGGTTTCTTGTTGCCTTCTATTTGGCATGTGTCAATGGATATCTCACTCCTTGAGGTATCTTTTAATTGATATCCTTCAAGTGATAGCTCTTTTGTTTTAGGATCTTATTATCACTTGATACCTTGTCTTTTGGTGACTTATCAACTTTGTGTTGAGTTGATTCTTAAGAGTCTTGAGCATGCGTATCTAGCTACTATATACAACTTCTTTTGCTTGCTTTCCTTCTTTGACCCAATATATAGGGGAAACCCCACCTTGTCATAAATTTGCTAAAAGTGTGCATGAAATTCAAATTCATATCTATATGCACATATGTATGTGGAGGTTGTCCTATGCATTGCTGGTTTTCTAACTCTTTGGTACCAATGAGTTTGGACACCATTTTGTTTGTTTTGTTGTTCCAGGAACAACTGGAAATGGATTGGATGCTCGGCTCATCTATAAGTAAGATGTTAAGACCATGTGATTATTGGAGCCAAGTTAGGATGATCAAAGAACAACTATCTACTACATCAATCCAATGTTGTCTCGGTAACAAGTATCCACTTAATGCATTCTTTTCTTGCAAAGGACCCAACCTGTCTTTCCTTTTCAGGTTGCATCACGGCATGAATCTCTTGATTCGTTCTTGTAGTACTTGTTTGCTCTCTCAAAGCATCAGAACGATGATGTCTTACTACTAGTTGGGATGTCTTTGATGTTCGTATGTTGGAAGTTCATATTATACAATAAGAAAATATTAGGCCATGTGCTATGCTTCCAAGCAAAATATCTCATTGATATATTTACGACTTCCCTTTTGGATATCTAGTTTTCTTCCTTCTTGTAACCATTTCGTGTGTACATCCTTCTTTGTGGATATATATATCATCATTGTCTTCTACTTAGAATCTTTCACACACGAGAGAAGTTACATCTCTAATTGATATCCTCTTTTCTTTCACGTCCACCGCTGCATTTCCTTTTTCAGTTTTTGGTGGCAACGTGAAAGGATTTGTTTTGAGTGCGTATCTTATTTTCCTACATCTTGATGCACTCTTTGGCCGTGAAGATTATTTTTTCCTCATGCTTGTCTTGATGAGGGTTTTGCCATTTCAACTAGTATCCCTCCTATTGACAAGGTTCTTACTTCCTATCTTCACAATGGGTTGTCACAAGCGTTGGTTCTTATTTTATTTATTAGTAAGCTTGTGAACCCATTTTCTAGTATGTGTGTGTGGGAATGATATGTCTTGCACTTGGTATCTCATATTCATCAAGACTATGTTGATGAGTAATGCTCATCCTTATCTTAAGTCTTCTCAAGTGCTTTGCCATGACTCACACACATTACTTTGGTTGAGCTTATTCCTAAGTTGCTTCCTTTACATGTTGCTCAAACATTAGTTTTGTGCAATTGATATGCTTATTGTCTCATCTATCTTCTTGCACTCGTTGTGTGTTTCTATTAATTCTGGGGGAGCAACGATCCTATTTTGTGCACGTGTGTCAAATACAAAAATCTCATATTAGTGCACAAATCATGGGGAGCTTCGCTAGTTTTTGATAAAGCACTATGTTGCCTCTATCATAATATCCTTTATTCATGTGGTTCGAGAGACCATATGATTGTTTGTTCCATCTGGAATTCTTTGATTGCTTGCCTCTATCTTTGTATATCTTTGTGGCATACGATCCTTTTATCTGCAATCTTTGGGTCCTCAATATAGTTTGTTTTCCTCCAACTACTTATCATTATATTTGTGTATTTTTCTGCACTCATTTGCTGAGAAGTACACACTTTTTGGAGGACCACCTACTATTTTGTCTTTCTAAACTAGTCGTCCATTTTGGCAATCGATGCCAATGGGGGAGAAGTTTAGAGAGTTTACTTTGGATACGTTTAGAGGGTTTTTCTTTTATTGCGTAAGCATTTACATCTTGCACACATGCATTATTACCTTGTATGTGTGCGCTTAGTTATGCTTATTTCCTTAGATAAACTCTCTTGAAGTGGTTGTATTCAATTACCAAAATGGTGGAGATTGTTAGAGCATATATCTCCATATGTGGTTTTGGTAATTGATGACAATTCCTATGGACTAATGGTTGCCTTAAGTTATATTTATAGGATTTGTCCATAGGCACTTCTTGAAGTCCATCTGTCGGGTTCAAGGAGTTTATATGATGACCAAGATGTTATTCAAGGTATTATCCAAAGAATGGTCATAGAAACACTAGGTTGATCAAGATCTCAGACAAAGAGTAAATCAAGATGATCAACACACAAAGCGTACAAGATCTACCGAGAGGGATCAAGTGATCCCATGGTATGGTAAGCATTGTCCATTACGTGTTTGTGTACTAACCCATGGTCTTTGTGAGACTCCTGTGTGAGGGTTAGGTGTGCTTCCATTGGGCTTGCGTCAAAAGGAAGATCTCATACAACCCATGAAGGATGACGTCAAGTGGTAATCGTCATCAAGATTGTGGTGTGCAAGTTCAAGTGGATCAGCACGAATATATCATTGAAACTATTGTCAATGATCATGTGCTGATAAGGACAACCTCATGTGCTAACAAGGACAAGATCAAGATAAGCATTCCTGAGCACTACATGCTTGATTCTTGTGGATGTTCACATGATGGACAAATGAAGATGAATACATAAGCTAGGCTTTCCGCATTGTGTATGGGAAAGCTACTTGAAAACTTCATCATGTCTTGCTTTCAACTTGAGCTAAGAAGGAACAACAACATCAAGCTCAGGTGAAAGGGCTAACTCAACGTTATCAGTTCCTTTGATGCTAGTTGTGCGGAGTGATGATAAGCGAATAAAATTATACACTCAAGTATGGATCATCATTACTCTTTTATGATTCTTCAGTCCTTAGGGATGCCGCACTATTAAGAGGGGATCACAGGTTTTGCGATGAACTTTCTCAAACTACATCATCACTTTCTACTCATACCACATCTCCACTATTTTGTTGTTATCTGAAAACAGAACCAGTGCCTCGGACATCCGGCTTTCTCCGGACGTCCGAGGACCGGACGAACGACTAGTTTGGAAATATGGAATCCTATACCAGAGAAATCAGAGCCATATAACTCGGACTTCCGGCTCCCTCCGGACATCCGAGGCCTGGATGTTCGGCCAAGTCCCGGAAATCCGGAAGCCTGCACCAGTAGAAGTTGAGGTCTATATCTCGGAAATCCGGCTCCCTCCGGACGTCCGAGCGTCGGACGTCCGACACCCGTCGGAAATCCGGAACCAACCACCAGTAGAAGTTGAGATGTATAACTCGAATTTCCGGTCCTCTCCGGACGTCCGGTGGCTGATAAATTCAACATAGTTTCAGTTGTATCTACAGGCATCGGACGACCGACCCCTGTCGGACGTCCGACCCCTCGCGGACGCCCAGACTTCCGACAACTGTCGGACGTCCGGACCCTGTGTGACTTAAAGTGTCCCCAACAGCTCTTTTTCTCTCCCCACTATAAATACCCCCCTCCCACTTCGTGAGAGGGTTGCCCAACATAGCCTTATCATCATAAGAACACATTTCCACCTCATACACATTTGCTCACTCCAAATCTTAGATCCCAAGAGCATTTGTGAGCCCCTTTGAGAGTTGTTCCAATCAAAAGATAGATCGTCTCCCTCTCCTTCTCTCAACCCAAGCTATTTGTGATTTGAGCAAGTTTTGAGCATTTCCCGTGATCTTGTTACTCTTAGAGGTTGGAGACTCCTAGGCGGTAGGAGTTCTTCAGAGAGGAATCAATTTGCGTGATTTCCCCCGGAAAAGTTTGTGAGGGTTTGGAAGCCACCTCAAGGGCTTTCCACTAGTGGTTGAGAAATGCCTTCGTGGTGTTATCTCAAAGGGAGAATAGGGTGAGCCTTTGTGGCGTTGGTGTGCCTTCGTGGTAACATCCACCTCTCTAACGGTGACTCGCTTCTCTCCAAGGAAGTGAACATCGGGATACATCTTCGTCTCAGTGACCTTGGTTATCCTTAACCCTAACTCCTTACTTGTGGTTTACTTGTGTTATTCGAGCATACATACATTGCATATTGGTTGTGCCCATTATATTGTGTTGGCTATTTCTTGTACAAGATTAATCATTCAATCATACCCTCTATATCCACACGTTCATACTTGCGGCCCTTGATATATTGTGTTGATATAGTGTGATCTAGTATCTTGCGTTGTTCACCTACTTGTCGAGTGATATAGCTCAAGTAAGTTTGTGTAACTTACTTGTGCTTGTTAGTAACTGTATTGTGTCCATCTTGGTAGATCGTGTTGTTGATACACGTTGTAGTGCCTAGTGCATTTAGGATTTGTGCTTGACAAGTACCCTCTTAGTTTATTTCCGCATTAGGTTCAAGCCAAATCCGAAGAAGTTTTTAAATAGCCTATTTACCCCCCCCCCCTCTAGGCGTCATCAAGGTCTTTTCAAGATGCGTTTACTATATTGCTAGGACGTAGCTTTAGTAGTAATAGCATGAGTAGCATGACAACCCCAATGGCGACACGTTGATGGAGATCATGGTGTGACGCCGGTGACAAGAATATCGTGCCGGTGCTTTGGTGATGGAGATCAAGAAGCACATGATGATGGCCATATCATGTCACTTATGAATTGCATGTGATGTTAATCCTTTATGCAACTTATCTTGCTTAGAACGACGGTAGCATTATGAGGTGATCTCTCACCAAAATTTCAAGACGAAATTGTGTTCTCCCCGACTGTGCACCGTTGCGACAGTTCTTAATTTCGAGACACCACGTGATGATCGGGTGTGATAGACTCAACGTTCACATACAACGGGTGCAAAACAGTTGCACACGCGGAACACTCGGGTTAAGCTTGACGAGCCTAGCATGTGGAGACATGGCCTCGGAACACATGAGACCGAAAGGTCGAGCATGGATCGTATAATTAATATGATTAGCATAGAGATGCTTACCACTGAAACTATTCTCGACTCACGTGATGATCGGACTTGAGATAGTGGATTTGGATCATGTACCACTCAAATGACTAGAGAGATGTATTTTTAGTGGGAGTTCTTAAGTAATATGATTAATTGAACTAATTTTCATGAACATAGTCTAAAGGTCTTTGCGAATTACGATGTAGCTTGCGCTATAGCTCTACTGTTTTTATATGTTCCTAGAGAAAATTTAGTTGAAAGTTGATAGTAGCAAACTTTGCAGACTCAATCTGTAAAACCGAGGATTGTCCTCGTTGCTGCGCAGAAGGCTTATGTCCTTAATGCACCACTCGGTGTGCTGCACCTCGAGCGTCATTTGTAGATGTTGTGAACATCCGACATACACGTTTCTGATGACTACACGATAGTTCAGTACAAAATACTTAATGGCTTAGAAGCAAGGCGCCGAAGACGTTTTGAAACGTCATGGAACATAAGAGATGTTCTAAAGAGATGAAATTGTGATTTCATGCTTGTGCCCTTGTTAAGAGGTATGAGACCTCCGACAAGATTCTTTGTCCATGAAGTAAAGGAGAAAAACTCAATCGTTGAGCGTGTGCTCAGATTGTCTGAGTACGACAATCGCTTGAATCAAGTGGGAGTTAATCTTCCAGATGAGATAGTGATGGTTCTCCAAAGTCACTGCCACCAAGCTGTGAGAGCTTCGTGATGAACTATAACATATCAAGGATAGATACAATGATCCTTGAGAGATTCGTGATGTATGACACTACGAAAGTAGAAATCAAGAAGGAGCATCAATGGTTGATGGTTAGTAAAACCACTAAGTTTCATGAAAGGCAAGGGCTAGAAAGGATACTTCGTGAAACAGCAAAACAGTTGCTGCACTAATGAAGAGACCCAAGTCTAAACCCAAACTCGAGACTAAGTGCTTCTGTTATGAGGGGAATGGTCACTGAGGCGGAGCTACTCTAGATACTTGGTAGATAAGAAGGCTGGCAAAAGTCGAAAGAAGTATATTAGATATACATGATGTTGATGTGTACTTTACTAGTACTCCTAGTAGCACGAGGGTATTGGATACCGGTTCGGTTGCTACGTGATTAGTAACACAAAATGAAAGATACGGAATAAACGGAGACTAGCTAAAGGCGAGGTGACAATACGTGTTGGAAGTGTTTCCAAGGTTGATACGATCAAACGTCGCACGCTCGCTCTACCATCGGGATTGGTGTTAAACCGAAATAATTGTTATTTGGTGCTTGCGTTAAGCATGAACATGATTGGATCATGTTTATTGAAATATGATTATTCATTTAAAGATAATAATGGTTACTCTATTTTCTTGAATAATCACCTTTAATGGTTTATTGAATCTCGATCGTAGTGTTACACATGTTCATGATATTGGTTCCAAAAGATACGAGGTCATGATGATAGTACCACTTACTTGTGGCACTGCCGCTTGAGTCATGTTGGTATAAATTGCATGAAGAGGCTCCATACTGATGGATCTTTATACTCACTTGATTTTGAATCACTAGTGACATGCAAATCATACCACATGAGCAAGGCCTTGTTTTCATTGAGATGAAACAAGATAGTAACTTGTTGGAAGTGATACATTTTGATGTATGCAGTCCAATGGGTGCTGAGGCACGCAGTGGATATCATTATGTTCTTACTTCAATGATGATTTGAGTGGATACAAGAGTATTTACTTAATGAGTCACAAGTCTGAAATATTGAAAAGTTCAATTCTGTTTCGGAGTGAAGTTCGTCGTAACAAGAGGATAAACTGTCTATGATATGATCATAGAAATGAATATCTGAGTTACGAGTTTTGGTACGCAGTTAAGACAATGTGGAAATTGTTTCGCAGTTCATGCCACCTAGAACATCATAGTGCGATGATGTGTCTGAACGTCATAGCCACACACTATTTGGTATGGTGCATGCTATGATGTCTCTTATCGAATTACCATTATCGTTTATGGGTTATGCATTAGAGACAACCACATTCACTTTAAATAGGGCACCGCGTATTTCCGTTGAGATGACACGGTATAGATTGAGGTTTAGAGAAATCTAAACTGTCGTTTCTTGAAAGTTTGGGGCTTCGACACTTATGTGAAAAAGTTTCAGTCTGATAAGCTCGAACCCAAAGCGGATAAATGCATCTTCATAGGATATCCAAAACACTTGGGTACATCTCCTATCTCAGACCCGAAAGCAAAGTGTTTTTTCTAGAAACGGATCCTTTCTCGAGGAAAGGTTTCTCTCAAAAGAATTGAGTGGGAGGGTGGTAGAACTTGATGAGGTTATTGAACCATCACTTCAACCAGTGTGTAGCAGGAAGTTGTTCCTGTGGCGCCTACACCAATTGAAGTGAAAGCTGATGATGGTGATCATCAAGCATCGGATCAAGTTACTACAGACCTTGTAGGTTGACAAGGTCACGTACTACTGCAGAGTGGTACGGTAACCCTGTCTTGGAGGTCATGTTGTTGAACAATAATGAACCTACGAGCTGTGGAGAAGCGATGGTGGGCCCGGATCCGACAAATGGCTGGAGGCCATGACATCCGAGAGAGGATCTATGTATGAAAACAAAGTATAGACTTTGGAAGAACTACTTGATGGTCATAGGACTATTGAGTAAAGATGGATCTTTAAAAGGAAGACGGACGATGATGGTGATAAGTCACTATTAAGAAAAGCTCGACTTGTCGCAAAGATGTTTCCGACAAGATCAAACAGTTGACTATGATGAGACTTTCTCACTTGTAGCGATGCTAAAAGTATGTTAGAATTATGTTAGTAGTTGCTGCATTATTTATGAAATATTGCACATAGGATGTCAAAACATTGTTTCCTCGACGGTTTCCTTGAGCAAACATTGTATGTGATACAACCAGGAGGTTTTGTCGATCCTAAAGATACTAGCAAGTATGCAAGCTCCAGCAATCCTTCAATGGACTGGTGCAAGCATCTCGGAGTTGGAATATACACTTTGATGAGATGATCGAAGATTTTGGGTTTGTACAAGGTTTATGAGAAACTTGTATTTCCAAAGAAGTGAGTGGGAGCACTATAGAATTTCTGATAAGTATATGTGGTTGACATATTGTGGATCAGAAGTAATGTAGAATTTCTGTAAAGCATACAAGGTTGTTTGAAAGGAGTTTTTCAAAGGAATACCTGGATTGAGCTACTTGAACGTTGAGCATCAAGATCTATGGAGATAGATCAAAACGCTTAATAGAAGTTTCAACAAGATGAATGCCTTGACAAGTTTTTGAAGGAATTCGAAATAGATCAGCAAAGAAGGAGTTCTTGACTGTGTTGTAAGGTGTGAATTTGAGTAAGACACAAGACCCGACCACGACAGAATAAAGAGAATAGACGAAGGTCGTCTTCTATGCCTTAGCCGTAGACTCTAAAGTATGCCATGCTGAGTACCGCACCTGATGTGTGCCTTGCAGCAAGTCTGTTAAGAGGTACACAGAGTGATCCAGGATTGAATCACTGATCAGCGGTCAAAGTTATCCTTAGTAACTAAATAGACTAAGGAATTTTTCTCGATTATGGAGGTGGTTAAAGAGTTTGTTGTAAAGGGTTACGTCGATGCAAGCTTTGACACTAATCCGAATAACTATGAGTAGTGAAACGGATTCGTATAGTAGAGTAGATATTTGGAGCATTTCCGAATAGCACGTAGTAGCAGCATCTATAAGATGACATAAAGATTTGTAAAGAACGCACGGTTCTAAAGTTTCAGAACCGTTGACTAAAACCTCTCTCACGAGCAAGACGTGATCAGACCCCAGAACTATATGGGTGTTGGATTCGTTGAAATCACATGGTGATGTGAACTAGATTATTGACTCTAGTGCAAGTGGGAGACTGTTGGAAATATGCCCTAGAGGCAATAATAATTAGTTATTATTATATTTATTTGTTCATGATAATCGTTTATTATACATGCTATAATTGTATTGATTGGAAACACAATACTTGTGTGGATACATAGACAAAACACTGTCCCTAGTAAGCCTCTAGTTGAATAGCTCGTTGATCAAAGATGGTCAAGGTTTCCTGGACATAGGCAAGTGTTTTTACTTGATAACGGGATCACATCATTAGGAGAATCATGTGATGGACTAGACCCAAACTAATAGACGTAGCATGTTGATCGTGTCATTTTGTTGCTACTGTTTTCTCCGTGTCAAGTATTTGTTCCTATGACCATGAGATCATATAACTCACTGACACCGGAGGAATGCTTTGTGCGTATCAAACGTCACAACGTAACTGGGTCACTATAAAGATGCTCTACAGGTATCTCCGAAGGTGTTCATTGAGTTAGTATGGATCAAGACTGGGATTTGTCACTCCGTATGACAGAGAGGTATCTCGGGGCCCACTCGGTAATACAACATCACACACAAGCCTTGCAAGCAATGTGACTTAGTGTAAGTTGCGGGATCTTGTATTACAGAACGAGTAAAGAGACTTGCCGGTAAACGAGATTGAAATAGGTATGCGGATACTGACGATCGAATCTCAGGCAAGTAACATACCGAAGGACAAAGGGAATGACATACGAGATTATATGAATCCTTGGCACTAAGGTTCAAATGATAAGATCTTCATAGAATATGTAGGATCCAATATGGGCATCCAGGTCCCGCTATTGGATATTGACCGAGGAGTCTCTCGGGTCATGTCTACATAGTTCTCGAACCCGCAGGGTCTGCACACTTAAGGTTCGACGTTGTTTTATGCGTATTTGAGTTATATGGTTGGTTACCAAATGTTGTTCGGAGTCCCGGATGAGATCACGGACATCACGAGGGTTTCCAGAATGGTACGGAAACGAAGATTGATATATAGGATGACCTCATTTGGTTACCGGAAGGTTTTCGTCCATTACCGGAAAAGTTTCGGGCTCATCGGTAGTGTACTGGGAGTGCCGGGAGGGGTGCCGGGGACCATCAGGAGGGGTGTCACGCCCCAAGGGGTCTCATGGGCTATGGGAAGAGATAAACCAGCCCCTAGTGGGCTGGAATAAGTTCCCACTAAGGCCTATAAGGTTTGAGATGGAAAAAACACAAGGTGGAAAGAGTTTCCAAGTGGGAAGGTGGAATCCTACTCCAAGTAGGATTGGAGTAGGACTCCTCCGCCTCCAATTTCGGCCAAACCTTTAGGTTTTGAGGCTGCCTCCTCCCCTCCCTCCCTCCTATATATTGTGGGGTTTTAGGGCTGATTTGAGACAACTTTTGCCACGGCAGCCTGACCATATACCTCCACGGTTTTACCTCTAGATCGCGTTTCTGCGGAGCTCGGGCGGAGCCCTGCTGAGATTAGATCACCACCAACCTCCGGAGCGCCGTCATGCTGTCGGAGAACTCATCTACCTCTCTGTCTCTCTTGATGGATCAAGAAGGCCGAGATCATCGTCGAGCTGTCCGTGTGCTGAACGCGGAGGTGCCGTCCGTTCGGTACTAGATCGGAGCGGATCGTGGGACGGATCGCGGGACGGTTTGTGGGACGGTTCGCGGGGCGGATCGAGGGACGTGAGGACGTTCCACTACATCAACCGCGTGTCTTAACGCTTCTGTTGTGCGATCTACAAGGGTACGTAGATCGGAAATCCCCTCTTGTAGATGGACATCACCATGATAGGTCTTCGTGCGCGTAGGAAATTTTTTGTTTCCCATGCGACGTTCCCCAACATGCTCCTCCTCCAGGATGGCCGACTGCGCCAGCCATTCGAGGCGGGTGCACGCGTCTTTCTCTCTTCGGGGGACGTGCGGTCCGAGTTGGGCCGTGAGTTCTGGCTGAATGGCACGCGCTTGCGAGCGTGCCCGCTCCTACCGCGGGGGAGGAGTAGGGACGCGAGCCGGTCGGTCGGCTCCCTCGACCGGTTCGCGGAGCCGGCTAGAGACTGCTGGTTGCTCATTTAGGCAAAGATATCGCGTGCCGCGGCTCCCACCGGTCTTCCGACCGGAGCCGCGGGGGGGAGGAATAGTGTTGGGCTGGCTGGCGGCCGCTGGGTGCGTGTGGATCCTCGTAATCGAAACGAGGGGATTCGGAGAAGGCGTAGTCCGGGTCGAGGCGACCTTGTTGCTCGTTGGCAGCGACGAGGAGGTCCTGAACGTGTTTCTCCTGCCCCGCATGCTCCTCGCCCTCCATGGTGGCTATGTCCTCGTGCGCCACCTGGGCAGGCCGCATGTTGGTCGTCAGGGTGTCGTAGATGGGCAGTGTCACACCCTGTGTTTTGACTCTCCTGACTTAACTAACTTATCACAAAAATTAGGACCAATTAAAAAAGTATGCGTCCTTGTGACGCTTGATGTGATTGTTGTTTGTTGGCTTGCTTGCTTGTATGACTGTGTTTGAATCACAATGTTCCTGCTACTCTCCAGCCTCACCCCCTTGACCCAAACCTTTGCCAAATGATCATGCCATGTGTATAGGACCAGAAACTAGTTTTACCAAATACTATTTTGACCAAAAAGCTTTTATTTAAGTTAAGCTTTCAAAAACCCCTTAGTTGGGATTTGTACTAAAAATCCTCAAATTAGGGAAGTTTCTTTGCACCAAACATATTTTTAAATCCCATTATCAAATACACTTCCCAAAACCACAAGATTATTATTTTAAAAGTTATTTTAATATTTTATTTAAATGCCTTTCTATGAGGCCAGAACTAGTCCCTTATGAAGGAAAGTTAGTTTTATTGCGTTCAAAATATTTGAAATTTTTTAGGGAAACTCACTGGACATATATATTCCATATATAAGAGTTTCAGCACATGGTCATGTTCAAAATATTAGGTAGAACCCTTCAAAATCCTTCCTGCCTATTTCAAGCTTTTGGGATATTTCTCTAGGAAATATTCTCAATAAATTCCAGTAAAATTCTAGATTGTCACACATGATATATGTGATGATCTTGCCAAGTTTCATCTCAATCCAAATTGATTTGGTTCAGTTGAATATTCCAAAACCATATTTGTCCAGATCCAAATTTGAGTAACTCTACAGTGCCAAGTGTCTCCAATTGTTCTCAAATTTGGTGGACATGTTCTGATACTCCAATAATGCATCCACACCAAGTGGTGCATCAAGGAGAATATATGGACTTGTCCCAAACCCCTCAAGACCTTCTCTATTGATTCCTAACTTTGGGAAACTTTACATTTTAAAGTTTCTCCAATTCATCCCAAACTTTTTGGGCATGCTCCAATGCTCAAATAATGCCACCAAACCAAGTTGTGGATTTGTGGGAATTGATTTGCATGGTTTTATATGCAGAAAACCATTTATGCCCGTTTCATGGGATTTTCAAGTCTACATTGCAAACTTTCTCCACCAAATCCCAAATTCCATGTCCAAGCCTATTTTTACCTGTTATGTGATCATGTTAAGTTTTATAGCAAATGGGGTCCATTTGCTAGCCCTAGCATCCATCAAACACCTTATATCCAATTACCAAAAATACTGCTTTGGCCCCTTCCACTAATCTCCTCGCGCTTAAATATTTACCACAACTTTACCCAGTCCCCCTTTACGTCCAGTAACCTTGCCATCGCCTCTGGTCAATTATTGGAGGATGACTTCTCCTCTCCACCTCTCATGTTAACCTTGGTAACACTATTTTCCCCTCTTGTTATACTTCTCTTAACCAAATGCCCCCACCTCTTTCTAGAGAGCCTATAGCATGCTAATGCATCATTCCAAGCCAAAGTATGGCATACTCATGTGGGAAATATGGGCAGCCCTTCTGAAACTTGTTTTTGGCAGAAATATGGCTTTGAAATGCGAGTACTAGCTAAACACCTCCTCTTGATTTGAAACTTTGCAGTAGTGTAGTCCCTCCATACCAATTACTGCTAGACAAGGTTTTGTTTCACAAGCCCTCCAGTAAGGGCCCTCATTACAAGCCCTAAGTTTGCTGCTGCGATCTAAACCGTAGTCAAAACCTAGCCTAACAATCTTCATATACTTCCAAACTCCTTAATCTCCCTCCTGAATGCAGGCCTCACATGCCAGACATGGTTAGCCGGCCATAAGAGCAGCCTGGCCAAGTGTTGGCATGGTGACCATGTGGACAGCATGCAATAACGGCGCTCTCCGCCTTATCTTCTTCCTACAACCCGTATCAAGTAGCAACATCACGTATCAGTGCACCACGCTACTCCCTTTGACCAGTCATGCCCCTCCCTGACGCCAAGATGCAGCCAAAGGAGCCAGGCACGCGTGAGGTCCCCGTGCCCTAGAGCACCTGAGGCGCATACGAGCTTCCCTTGGTTGACCTCCCCTACTTGACCTCTCCCCCGAGACACTCTTGCTCTCGCTAGGTCCCGCCTCCCTCTGTGTACCTCCCAAACCTTCCCAAAACTCTCTCTCGTGCTCTCCCCCTCCCATGGACGCCCTTTCCATGTTCGGCCTCGCTCGAGTTCAAGCGCGCCCAGGCCCCTTCTCTTCTTTGGGGATCGTGAGGTCCTCCCAAGAATGGAGCTAGCCTCTCCCCCGCGTCGTTTTCCCCTTCCAAGTGGCTGGTGCGCCATCCTCCCCGACTGCCAGTGTCCGCTCCTCTGCGGCCGAGATCTCACGCGCCTTGGAACTCCCCGATGGGAGCACACCAACCACGCAGGCATGCCTTCTCGCCCTGCATGCACCGGTGGCCGGAACAACGTCAGGGACAACCGGAGCCGCTGGGGAATACGCCGGGTGCTGCTCTGCCCCGCCTCCCCTGTCTCACCCCGTCGAGCATGAGGATAGGCATGGTCCTGATAGGTGGGCCCCGCCTGTCGGTGACTGGCCAGCCAGGCCCATGCACGGTAAGTGGTGGCGGAGTCACCCTGTCCGCCTTCCCCGCGTAGGAGGCGTAATCGGCATAGTACGCCTCCGGCATGGCCCTCGCCTGCGCCACCATGCGGTTGGGCCGGCCCAACCGCTATGTGACGCCTTGCGCGCCACATTGCCACCGAAATAGCCGTTTTTGCCTTTTTTTCTTTTTCCTAGGAACTTCATAAATTCACAATAAATTCAGTTGGATTCCAATTTTGATGATTCAAATTTCCACAGGTTCCTAAAATCCTCTACTATCCAGATATGTGTAATGCACATTTTTCCAAAGGACTTTTTCTGTGGGGTTAATATTCAAATACAAATTTTAATACTTTAAACACCACCTTGCAAAAATCCTAGAGGATTCAAATCAACTCCAAATGGAGTTATTCCAATTTCGCGAGGCTTATAAAATCTTGATCTAATTTTATAGCCTTAGTCCACATTTTTCTCTGCCTTATTTCTGTTGCTTCTAATAAATAACACCTATTCCTAATAATCCCACATTGTAAAACTCGTAGAATATTCATATGAAGTCCAAATCCAGTGAAACAACTTCCTAAATGTTTCTAAATTCATGCTCTGATAAATGAATGCATCCACTCATTTTTTGCACAATGTTTTCTATTGACTTCTTAAAGGATCACCTATTCTCCTTTCCTCCATGCAAAAATCTCCGATGATCCAAATCTCCAAGAACAAGCTTCCGGTATTTTTCTTATGACCAGAAAGGTCCAAGAAAAATAAAAGTCCTATTTTTAAAGCACTTTTGTTCCTACTTGATGTGTGGCTTACTATGGTTGTTTCCCACGATAGTTGGCGAAATAGATGGAGTACTCAGAGTTGGACTAGAAGACCTCGAAGACCCTAGAGACCTACTTGAGCAAGGCAAGTAGCCCTTTGACCATGTCCGAGAAAATATTTATGCATGCGATGTTGATACTTTATTTCGATGCATATGACCATGACTAATCGGTACACCTCGGTATGGTATTACCGGTTGCTCCTCTGGAGCACCTGCATTTCATCATGACCTTACCATCTATGAGGGGTTACGTTGATGATGAATTGAGAAGTAGATAGTAGTGCTACGCATAGGATGAGCATATGCATAGTGATGGTAAAACAAAGGTGGTATCAAAGGTTTTTCGAAAACCCTGTCGGGTGCCACTTATGCCCGAGGGTGATGGTGTTGAGCTAGATGACCACTTGAGAAAGAAGTTGTGTACCGGAAAGGTTTTGTGTGTGTGGTTTCGGAAGTGGGATTAGATTTAAGATTTGTCGATCAACCCAACCTTACATGTGCGACCATGATACCCCTTTATGTGATGAGGTTGTGTTGATTACTCTGGTCGTGCTAGCAAAGAGACCGCATTACTAGTGGCGGGAGTCATATGGTCACTCCCGTGATGGGGTCGTGCCAGGTAGGGCGACTATGTCGTTTTTACGTGTTCCGGGCACACCGTTGGACCCTGCATGGATGATACGGTCTAGGGTTGATTTTTGTAAGATGTACATCATGTGGGATGGGTACCAATCGAGTGGACTCTTTGTCTAGTGTCGTCAGAGGAAAGGCATTGATCGGGTACTTACCTCGGGTATGTTATATACCACGAGTAATGGATGACACGGAAGTTTCCCAAATCTCGTGGGTACAGTGCTTAACCTCTGCAGAGTGTAAAACTATTCGAATAGTCGTGTCCATGGTCAAGGATAGTTGGGTGGTGCTTCTTAAACTACGTATAGTGTTTTCTGCATAAACGAAAGTGTGCTTGTGTATAAAGGAGTTACATGAGAAAGTGATTACTTGGTCAAGTTTGGTGACTTGACATGGAGGATGAAAATGAGGTGTTCAGTCCTCCGAATATTTATGTTGATATATGTAACGTGTTATTACGGTTACTATTTACTTATTGATGCATGACTATCTAAATACATGACCATGTTTATGCATTTATAAAACTTGATTTCCGCAAAGGTTGCATACTTGTGATATATCATGTTTCATTATTGCCTTGTTCCACATTATGGGTTGCTTGCAAGTGCATTCAAAGTACTCATTGGCTTGCCACTTGTTATTTTATTGACCAGGTAAGAGAGAACAGGATATGGTGAAGGGTACCATGGTGACGTTCCTGCAAGCTAGGACACTTCCCAGTTAGAATGTGTGTAGGTTAAGGCTGATGACATGGGTTCACGCTTTCAACCAATATTTCCGTTATTGGTCAAGTTTGGTGTGTTGGCCTTCAAGGCCCTATCTATGTAAGGCTTGACCACAATGGTCATTACTTGTATCCAACGGTATGTATGGATGTAAGACTCTTGTTATTCAGTTTATGTGTGTTCAGTGAGCACTGATCTCTGGGATCACTAAGCACGTTGATTCGGCGATCTCGACTCATAAGTCGGGGTCCAAGTCGCTTGCCGCACTGGATGTCGTCGATAATGCGGCCGCGGCTACAAACCTCGCCTCACCGGCTTGGCCCGTCGCTAGCTCTAGTGAAGCCGTAGGCGGAGTTGTACTCGGGCTTCGAAGCCTCCATTCAGCGCTTGGCTGCTGCGAGGGTGGTGCCCTCCGCAAACAGCTGTTTGCGGGCTTCCTCTTGCTCGGCCGTGGTGGCGGTCGGGTTCGCAGATGGTGCTATGGGGTGCTCAGCCCCGCAGAGCGGCACAGAGAGGATCCGATGGACCCGGAGGAGCCGCGACAGGGTCTGCCAGGGCCTTGACGCGTCCTGAGCTAGTGCTAGAGTCGGGAACCATCACCTCCGTGAGGATGGATGAGGGGACATCGTCGTGATGAATGGAGGATCCCGCAAATGACGATGGATTGGTGCTGTTGAGTACCTCGCTAGGGTACTTGTCAGTTGTAGGCGCATCGTCGAGGCGCTTCTTGCTGAAGACCTCGCAGAGGGCATCAACGTCGAGGGCGACATCGAGGCGGTCAACATCAGCGGCGACGTCGGTGCGGCAGTGCTCGGTGATGGGGACGGCGGCAGAGCCTGTGGGGCAGGCGGCAGAGCCTCTATAGCAGGCAGGCCGACCGTCAGCATCGCAGAAGCTTCCGCGGGTATAAGCTCCACGAGCATGCTGATAAATTCGGACGTGAGGCGTTCGATGGAGTGGGCGAGGGGTCCCACCCGAAGCATGACTCCGACCGGCTCCGCAAATGGCCCCATGGTGAGGCCAACTATCATCATTTTCTCCGGACAAATGCCATGGGGTGGCTTATTGTGAGTGGTTGGGGCCGAAAGGACACCGGCAGGCTCCGGGAACGGGATTGGTAACTAGCGTTGTGAGACACCCGATGTACCCAGGTTCGGGGCCCTTCATGGGGGTAACACCCCTAGTCCTGCCGGAGTGGTTGATGAACCAAAGTGATTACAAAGTGATCCTTGAGCAATTTGCGACACGAGGAAGAAGGAGCCCACGACTCGTGTTCTACCTCTCCTGTATTTGTGTTCGTGCATGAGAATTGCCAACCCACAGCATAGAAGAGGGCCAGGGGTTTTTATAGGCGAACCCCTCGGCTTATAGTACGGATATAGGGTACTTAAGGGGGACCCGGCTGACAGCCTCTCCGGCTGCCCAGTGAGCCCCCCCCCCCGGCTGAGAAGTCTTGTCATCTCCGGGGGCCGCCAGCTACATGGTCCCATTAGATGCTAGGGCCCGTCGGCTGGCTCATGGGATTGGTGCGTGCCCTTCATTGTGGCACCCCAGCTCAGAGGAAACCGGAACACCCCGTATTCCATCCCACCAAGGACAAGTCTTCTGGAATACGGAACCGTTGGCACAGAACAAACTAGGTCTTTATTACTATGGAAAGGATACATGGATTACATTGCCTTGGCGATACCACACCTGCCTACGGTAAATCCTACACTAGCAGTGGAACAATGACCTATGTGATGAACTCCACTCTGCAGGGACTCTGGCTGGAACGCGCATCCTAGCTTGCAACTCGGAATCCTCGACAAGCAAGCAATCAAGGCATGACCTGCAAACTAGCATGACAATCCAGGTGAGTCCTTCAAATGTACTCGCAAGCTCACAACAAACATTAGCATTAAGGCAAGATAACTTCATAGCAATCAAGATTAGGTAAAGGTTTGTTATTACTAAAGGAGTGGTGGATAACTAAGTGTACCAGGTTACTCTCACCGTACTCAGGTGATACCAACTGTTGTGTTCTTATCAAGAACCTTTAGCGAGTATCCTCAAGACGGATACCAAGACTTATCATCGGCACGACGCCCAACTATTATTATACTCAGACGAGTTCTTCCATCATTACTATCATGGTTACAGTTGACCACCTACTGAGGTCTGGTCGGCCTATCCAATACCGTGGACTCGGCTACTCGAATAGGTTTGACACTCTGCAGAGGTTGCACACTTTACCCACACTATGGAGCACTGACCTCGTGATCCCATTCGGGTGGATCAGTGTTGCAACAATGAAACTTGTCTGATCCGTGACCCTTTCATCGTACCACCGGCAATCATTCTCCCCCGGAGACCTGCCCTGGGTGGCCCTGTGTCCCCATGACACCTGCCACCGTTGTGGCCAAACTAAACTGTCCCAAATAGGGACGCCGACACAATACTGAACTGGCTCACAAGGTTATCACCGCCTACCGGGCCAAGGTAGCAAGCGTGCATAACCCTCCCTCTTTGGAGGTACCGGTGAAAGAGCACGCAATCAGATCAAGTCAAGGCCGTCCCATATCGGCAAATGTGGTTGCACTGATGAGCCCGAACATGTGACTCGAGATCAACCAACTAGGTATCTTATCCTGAATATTATAGGTGACACTCCGATGTCATAGCAATCCGATAATTAATAAGCTCAAGCCACTACTGTTAATCCATATCCATAAACTGTCGAATGAAACACAAAGTAATCATAGACAGTAATCTCAATAGTGCAGTGTAAGTTCGTGGGTAAACTACTAGTTACTAATAGTCTTGTATTCAACACGGTAGTTATCTATTCAGACACGGCATACTCAAGTTCTAGACTATAAACAGACATACTTGTTATTAAAATAGTTAACTGAGCTATGGTATTGTAGTGCGATCAAGCAAATGATAGTTTTGGCTTGCCTGGGATGAGGGAACCACCGGAAAGAAGGGCGAGAAGCTCGCGGAAAGAATTGTCGAAAACAATTCTCTCTCGGAGGAGGGGCTGTTTACGGCAAGGGCAACATGGTCATTTCCACTGTGTGATCACATGGTTGAAATGATACCATCTTGTCGGCCTCGATGAGACGAAGACGTGGGATTTGGAATCACTGGAATCAGAGCTATAGATAAAAAGATATAAGGGTTTTGGTTCTAGGGACTATTCTGCAATAAAATTATTTAAATCCGGGTCCCTGGAAGCTGAGTTGGTCGTGCACTCACGGAGAATACGCTTCCCCTTGAGGAAAGCGTAAACGCTCCTGAGGCGTTTCCACTTAAACCAGCTGGCGGCACCTCCTTTCACCGACAGGTGGGGTTGGGGCCCACCTGTCAGGACCCTCTCTCTCTCTCTCTCCTCCCTCACTCCTTCTTCCTCCTGCCTCCTGCTTGGCCGGGGAAGGGGCCGGCCCCGACAGAGACCACCGCCGACATAGCACACCTCTGGTGGCACTCATCCTACAAGGGTGACCGGCGTGACGGGCCGCATCCATCCCCATGGGTGGTGAAGCCCGGGGAGGACCAGAGCACGGCGCCCACGGTCATGGCGGATGGCTGCTTGGGTGCAAACTGGGGTGGTGTCCACAGGCGCTTCAACATCGAACTGAGGGGAGGGAGACATTCGCCGGCGATGAGGGGAGATGCTGGAGATAACACGGGTGGAAGAGTGGCTCGGCTCAGAGCTAATTTGAGAGGAAGAGGCCGGTGACCATGGCGGCCAGAGAGAAGAAATTGTACACTAGTGGTTGCTCCTTCGAGAAGGGGAGGAGGCTGGGAGGTTACTAACTGGAGGAGAGTTTCGGGGCATGCCTTAAGTAGGCACACGGAGGAGCTGCACAATGACGGCCGAGGCTTCGAGATGGATGTCGCCGTGGAGGCCCTCCGGCAATCGGCAAAGGCGGCCAGGAGCTACAGGGCGAGGGGGAAAGCTCTAGAGGGCGCACGTGAGTGGTGGAGAGCTCCCCAGCGCTCGTGGACAAGTTGTAGCTTGCTGGAGAGGTGCCCCTGTCTCTGTCAATGCATAGAGCACCATTTTGGCTTGCTCTGAGCGTGGTCACCACGTGCACTACGTGCTCTAGTGTGCCACTGCTCCTCACTCCATGTCAAACAAACTCCACACTCCTCAAAGGGATAAGAGGCAAGGGAAGAATCCACTAGAGGGCTCAGGGGAGGAAGAAAAATGCTCAAACATGATTCTACATCAACCTGTTTGGAGTGGGGTGGGGGAGATCTAGCAGGGGAAAGGCTCTGGTTTTTGGCTGAGGGTGATCACATTCAAGGGTGATCATCTCTGCAAATTTTCAGCTTATTTGAAGGAATAAAAATAGCACTTGCAGTTCAAAGGGCTTTTCTGGACAGAATTACAAAACATGAAGTGGCACTCACACATTTGCTTGGATGGAGCTGAAACTTGGAGGAGATAAATCATTGAGCCATGTGACGATGATGTATAAATTTCATGCCATCTTGATAAGACAAAGTGGCACTTCCTTCACAATTTTAGAATGTCCTGTTAAAATTTCATAGGTAGGAGAATGTCCTGTTAAAATTTCAGAATTTATGGAGCAACATAAAATATAGTTGCTTCACAATCCAAAATAATGACCAGAGACAAATATTTGATGCTATGGTCACATGGTTGAAGGTGTGATGCTCAAATTTGATGGAGAGGCATTATTTGAGCATATTGAGATGATGGCAAAGTTTCAACTCATTTGAACACTCCTAGCTAGCACTTTCTTCACAAAGCTTCCTCTGGATCAGAAACTTCGGGAATTTTCCAAGAATTATTCACTAGCTAAATTGAGTTGAATTTTGGCATGAGGCAATGATATGGATAGGAAAAAGTGCCCACAAATTTTGAGAGCAATCAAGCAAATAAAAAGGGTACTTGTGTCACAACTTGACAGATAGGGAAGAATCAGAAAAGGAATTTTTGAGAAATATTTTTGAACATGGCAAAGAAAGATTCTGTCATATCTGAGGAAGATATGACCCAAGAGATTTATGAGAATTATTTGGGAATTTTTGGAGAGATAAAAATGGGGGTTGCTTCACAACCCAGGGAAACAGAGGTTATTCCTTTAATAGAAAAAGGAATATTCTCAGGGAAAAGAATATTGGGATTGGCTCAAGATGGAAATGGCAAGGTCTTGGGTGGTTTGAAGGTTGGCAAGCAACTAGGGAAAAGAAATCAAGGGTAATCCCTTTAGGTTTCAAAACTAGTAAGCCACAGAAAAGCAAAACCAGATCAAAATCAAAAGAAAAAAGAAATGCGCAAAATCCACGGTGTTACATTCATGCACGGTACAGGCCGCATTGTGGCCGTCATCGACGCAAAATCTGGCTGTGGTCTGCGGTACGACCGCTCCAACGCAGCCACGCCTGGGCAGGTAATGGAGTGGGTGGAGGCATGCCGACACTGTGCGAAGGTGACGGGTCACTGCCGGTGATGGTCAGGATTATGACCGTCTCCATTGTAGCCACGATTACAACACACCATAATACCTGAGTTGACGTAATCTTTCCTTTAGTCATGTGCACCTCTCGCATTAGTCATGTGGATGCGACAGGTGCTCACCATCTGGCTAGCGGGTAGCCATCGAGCCGGATGGCGAGCCGTCGGGTCCCTAGCCGGCGTGGGCCTCTCATCCGGCCAGGAGGAGCCGGCGTACGGGGAAGCATCCATCCCGTACAGTGCCAAAATTTGAAGGAGTAGGCTTGATGAGCCTACCCCGGGGTTATCCCCCCGTCATTAATACACTAGATGCATGCTCGATAGCGATCGATGTGTGGAGTAATAGAAGAAGATCCACACACTAGTCGGTCTACTTGTCTTGGGAGTGATTCCTATATACATGATCATTGTCTTGGATATCGTCATAATTATTCGCTCTTCTATAAATTTCCCAACAGTAATTTGTCTATCCACCGTTTTCTATTTTCTCGAGAGAAGCCACTAGTGAAAACTATGCCCCCCAGGTCTATTTTACATCATCTATTTGCAAGATCTATTTTGCTACTCGCGTTTTCATTTTAGTTTCTCTTATATTTTCAGATTAATGATACATCCATTTTGCATCATGCTTTCCTGTTGATATTTATCGCGTTATGGACTGTTATATTACTTTGTGGTACCATACTTATGCCTTTTCTCTCTTATTTTGCAAGGTTTATTTGAAGAGGGAGAATACCGGCAGCTGGAATTCTGGACTGGAAAAGGAGCAAGTTTGAATCCTCTATTCCGTGCAACTCCAAATGCCCTGAAAATAAACGTGGAATTTTTTGGGAATATATAAAAAATACTGGGCGAAAGAAGTGCCAGAGGGGAGCTGCTAGGGGCCCACAAGCCTGGTAGCCGCCACCCCCCTGGCGGCGGCTACAGGGCTTGTGAGCGCCCTGGTGGCCCACTGCCCCCCCTCTCTTGCTATATGAAGGGTTTCATCCAGGAAAAAATCAGGGTGGAGCTTTTTCGTGGATTCTCTGCCGCCACGAGGCGGAACTTGAGCAGAACCAATCTAGAGCTCCGGCAGGACGATCCTGCCGGGGAAACTTCCCTCCCGGAGGGGGAAACCGTTGCCATCGTCATCACCAACACTCCTCTCGTCGGAGGGGAGTCATCTCCCTCAACATCTTCATCAGGACCATCTCCTCTCCAAACCCTAGTTCATCTCTTGTAAACAATCTCCGTCTCGCAACTCCGATTGGTACTTGTAAGGTTGCTAGTAGTGTTGATTACTCTTTGTAGTTGATGCTAGTTGGATTACTTGGTGGAAGAGTTTATGTTCAGATCCTTGATGCTATTCATTACACCTCTGATCATTATTATGATTATGCTTTGTGAGTAGTTACTTTTGTTCCTGAGGACATGGGATAAGTCATGCTGATAATAGTCATGTGAATTTGGTATTCGTTCGGTAATTTGATATGTTGTATGTTGTCTTTTCCTATAGTGGTGTTATGTGAACATCGACTACATAACACTTCACCATATTTGGTCCTAGAGGAAGGCATTGGGGAGTAGTAAGTAGATGATAGGTTGCTAGAGTGAAAAAAGCTTAAACCCCACTCTATGTGTTGCTTCGTAAGGGGCTGATTTGGATCCACTAGTTTAATGCTATGGTTAGACATTGTCTTAATTCTTCTTTCATAGTTGTGGATGCTTGCGAGAGGGGCTAATCATAAGTGGGATGCTTGTCCAAGTAAGGGAAGTACCCAAGCGCCGGTCCACCCACATATAAAACTATCAAAGTAACAAACGTGAATCACATGAACATGATGAAACTAGCATGACAGAAATTCCCGTGTGTCCTCGGGAGCGTTTTTCCTCCTATAAGACTTTGTTCAGGCTTGTCCCTTGCTACAAAATGGATTGGGCCACTTTGCTGCACCATTGCTACTACTTTTTACTTGTTACTTTTTGCTTGCTACGTTTCACCTCACTACACCATCACTTGTTACTGCTACTTTCAGTGCTTGCAGTTATTACCTTGCTGAAAACCATTTATCAGAGCCTTCTTTGTTCGACACTCTTACTTATCGAAAGGACTACGATTGATCCCCTATACTTGTGGGTCATCAAGACTCTTTTCTGGCGCCATTGCCGGGGAGGCAAGCGCCTTTGGTAAGTGGAATTTGGTAAGGAAACATTTATATACTGTGCTGAAATTTATTGTCACTTGTCACTATGGAAACTATTCCTTTGAGGAATTTTTTCGGGGTATCTTCACCACGAACGGAAGCACGAGGAGCTGCTCCTCAACCTGAGGTACCTACTGAAATTATATTTTATGAAATTCCTTCAGGTACGCTTGAGAAACTGCTCGCTAATCCTTTTACAGGAGATGGATTATCACATCGAGACTTGCGTCTAATCTATGTAGATGAAGTTTGTGGTTTATTTAAGCTTGAAGGTTTGCCCGAGGATGAGGTAAAGAAGCAATTCTTTCCTTTATCTTTGAAGGATAAGGCGTTGACATGGTATAGGCTATGTGATGATACTGGATCATGGGACTACAATCGATTGAAATTGGAATTTCATCAAAAGTTTTATCCTATGCATTTAGTACATCGTGGTCGGAATTATATTTATAACTTTTGGCCTCGTGACAGGGAAAGCATAGCTCAAGCTTGGGGGAGGCTTAAATCAATGCTATATTCATGCCCCAATCATGAGCTCTCAAGAGAAATTATCACTCAAAACTTTTATGCTCGGCTTTCTCATGAAGATCATACCATGCTTGACACTTCTTGTACCGGTTCTTTTATGAAGAAGGAGATTGATCACAAGTGGAATTTATTGGAAAGAATCAAACATAACTCTGAAGATTGGGAGCTTGAAGAAGGTAAGGAGTCAGGTATGAATTTCCAGTTTGATTGTGTTAAATATTTTGTTGAAACAAACACTTCTAGAGATTTTAGCGCTAAGTATGGACTGGACTCTAAGATAGTAGCTTCTCTATGTGAATCTTTTGCTGCTCATGTTGATCTTCAGAAAGAGAAGTGGTTTAAGTATCATCCTCCTGTGGAAGTCAACATAGTTAAACCCAATCTAGTCGAAGAGAAAGTCATTACCTGTAGTGATCCTATTGTTCCTTGTGCATACGCTGAGAAACCACCTTACCCTGCTAGGAAAAAGGATTATTCGAAAGCTCCAACTGTGATACGTAGGGGTTACATTACACCACTTGCACCCCCTGAGGAAATTAGAGTTGAACCTAGTGTTGCTATTATCAAAGATCTCTTAGCCGAAGACATAGACGGGCATGTTATCAAATTCTGTGAGGACTCCGCTAGAATTGTTAAACCTCACGCGAAAGACAAATACGGACCTCTAGTTGGCTTGCCCATCGTTTCTTTCAAGATAGGAGATCACTGTTATCATGGTTTATGTGATATGGGTGCTAGTGTTAGTGCAACACCCCGGTCCCTATACGATGAAATCAAAGATGAGATTGCACCTGCTGAGTTAGAACCCATTGATGTCACTATTACGCTAGCTAATAGAGACAATATCTTCCCTGTGGGAATTGTGAGAGATGTAGAAGTCTTGTGTGGTAAGACGAAGTACCCTACTGATTTCCTCGTCCTTGCTACTGCACAAGATAGCTTTTGTCCCATCATATTTGGTAGACCCTTTCTCAACCCTGTCAAGGCTCATATTGATTGCGTTAAACAAACTGTCACTGTTAGTTTCGAGGGTGTGTCTCATGAATTTAACTTCTCCAAGTTTGGAAGACAACCCCATGAAAAAGAGTCGTCTGGTAGGGATGAAATCATTGCTCTTGCCTCTATTGCCGTACCTCCTACGGATCCTTTAGAGCAATATCTGCTTGAGCATGAAAATGATATGCATATGGATGAAAGAGATGAGATAGATAAAATTGTTTTAGAACAATATCCTATTCTCAAGAATAATCTGCCTGTTGAACTGCTTGGGGATCCTCCCCCACCAAAGGGTGATCGTGTGTTCGAGCTAAAACAGTTACCAGATAATCTTAAGTATGCCTACCTTTATGAGAAGGAGATATATCTTGTTATCATTAGTGCTCACCTCTCGAATCACAAAGAGAAGAAGTTATTAAAAACTTTGAGGAAGCACCGTGCGGCTATTGGATATACCCTTGATGATCTTAAGGGTATTAGTCCCACTCTATGTCAGCACAAGATTAAAACTGATCCTGATTCTAAACCAGTTGCTGATCATCAAAGGAGATTAAATCCTAGGATGAAAGAGGTCGTGAGAAAAGAAATATTAAAGCTTCTGGAAGCAGGAATCATTTATCCTGTTGCTCATAGTGATTGGGTAAGTCCAGTACATTGCGTACCTAAGAAGGGAGGTATCACCGTCGTTCCTAATGATAAGAATGAACTAATCCCACAGAGGATTATTACAGGCTATAGGATGGTGATAGAGTTCCGGAAGCTGAACAAGGCAACCAGGAAAGTCCATTATCCTTTGTCGTTTATCGACCAAATTCTAGAAAGGTTATCTAAACACACACACTTCTTCTTTCTAGACGGTTATTCAGGTTTCTCGCAAATACCTGTTGCACAATCTGATCAGGAGAAAACCACTTTCACATGCCCCTTCGGTACCTTTGCTTATAGACGTATGCCTTTTGGCTTATGCAATGCACCTGCCACCTTCCAAAGAAGTATGATGGCTATATTCTCTGACTTTTGTGAAAAGATTGTTGAGGTTTTCATGGATTATTTCTCCATTTACGGTTCTTCCTTTGACGATTGCCTCAGCAACCTTGATCGAGTCTTATAGAGATGCAGGGATACCAACCTCGTCTTGAACTGGGAGAAGTGCCACTTCATGGTTAATGAAGGCATTGTCTTAGTACACAACATCTCTGAGAAAGGCATTGAAGTTGATAAGTCTAAGGTTGATGCAATTGAGAAAATGCCTTGCCCACAGATATAAGAGGTATACGAAGTGTCCTAGGTCATGCTGGTTTCTATAGAAGGTTCATTGAAGACTTCTCTAAGATTTCTAGGCCTCTTACCAACCTCTTGCAAAGGATTTTCCTTTTGTTTTTGATGAGGATTGTGAGGAAGCTTTTGAAATACTTAAGAAGGCCTTGATAACCGCACCTATTGTTCAACCACCTGATTGGAACTTTCCCTTTGAAATCATGTGTGATGCTAGTGACTATGCTGTTGGTGCTGTTCTAGGACAAAGAGTTGACAAGAAGTTGAATGTTATTCACTACGCGAGTAAAACTCTAGACAGTGCCCAAAGAAACTATGCCACTACGGAAAAGGAGTTTTTAGCAATCGTGTTTGCATGTGAAAAGTTCAGATCTTATATAGTTGACTCCAAAGTCACTATTCACTCTGATCATGCTGCCATTAAGTACCTTATGGAGAAGAAGGACGCTAAGCCTAGGCTAATCAGATGGGTTCTCCTGCTACAGGAATTTGATTTGCACATTGTTGACCGAAAGGGTGCTGATAACCCTATAGCAGATAACTTGTCCACGCTAGAGAATGTCCTTGATGACCCATGACCTATTGATGACAGCTTTCCTGATGAGCAATTAAATGTCATCCGTTCACATAGTGCACCGTGGTATGCTGATTACGCAAACTATATCGTAGCCAAATACATAACACCCAGTTTCACCTACCAGCAAAAGAAGAAATTCTTCTTTGATTTGAGACACTACTTTTGGGATGATCCTCACCTTTATAAGGAGGGAGGGAGTAGATGGTGTTATTAGACGTGGTGTGCCTGAACATGAACAGGGACAGATCCTGCAGAAGTGTCATTCCGAAGCCTACGGAGGACACCATGCTGGAGATAGAACTGCTCATAAGGTATTGCAATCAGTTTTATATTGGCCCACTCTCTTCAAGGATGCCCGTAAGTTTGTCTTGTCTTGTGACGAATGCCAAAGAATAGGGAACATCACTAAGCGTCAGGAAATGCCTATGAACTATTCACTTGTTATTGAACCATTTGATGTCTGGGGCTTTGATTATATGGGACCCTTCCCGAGTTCCAATGGGTATACTCACATCTTAGTCGCTGTTGATTATGTCACTAAGTGGGTAGAAGCTATCCCCACTAGAAATGTTGATCATCACACCTCTATTAAGATGCTTAAAGAAGTCATTTTCCCAAGATTTGGAGTTCCTAGATATTTGATGACCGATGGCGGTTCACACTTCATTCATGGTGTTCTCCGCAAGATGCTTGCTAAGTATGATGTCAACCATAGAGTTGCATCTCCTTATCATCCTGAGTCTAGTGGCCAAGTGGAGTTGAGTAATAGGGAGATCAAATTGATCTTACAAAAGACTGTCAATAGATCTCAAAAGAATTGGTCTAGAAAACTTGACGATGCACTATGGGCTTATAGGACTGCTTATAAGAATCCCATGGGCATGTCGCCATATAAAATGGTTTACCGTAAGGCCTGTCATTTACCTCTTGAGCTGGAACACAAAGATTATTGGGCAATCAAAGAGCTCAACTTCGATTTCAAACTTGCCGGTGAGAAGCGGTTGTTTGATATCAGCTCATTAGATGAATGGAGGGCCCAGGCATATGAGAATGCCAAGTTGTTCAAGGAAAGGTTAAGAGATGGCACGATAAAAGAATACAAAAACGAGAGTTCAATGTAGGTGATTATGTCCTGCTATACAATTCTCGCTTAAGATTCTTCGCAGGCAAGCTTCTCTCTAAATGGGAAGGTCCTTACGTTGTCGAGGAAGTATATCGTTCCGGTGCCATCAAAATCAATAACACGGAAGGTAATTTTGCTAGAGTGGTAAATGGGAAAAGAATCAAGCATTATATCTATGGTACTCCCATATATGTTGAGACCAATATCATCAATATCATAACTCCAGAGGAGTACATAAGGGATGTTTATCAGCCTGTTTTAGACCCTGAAAACGAAGAGGTATGTGTTTCCATAAGTAATTGGACTCCGAAACTATTCCAGTGGGAATTTTTCTCCGTTTTGGAATTTTTGGAAAATTACAAAAATAAAAAGCAGTCCGAAGAGCTTGGTAGCCACAAGCTTGGTAGCCGCCACCTGCCCCCCTCGCGGCGGCTACAGGGCTTGTGGGCACCTCGTGTGCCTCCCGGACTCCGTTTTCTTGCGGAGCACTCCTTCTGGTCCAGAAAAAATCATTATATATACGCCCGAGGGTTTTGATCTCCGTATCGCGCAGTTTGCCTCTGTTTTTGTTTCGAGCCTGTTTCTGTCGCAGATCTAGATCGTCATGACTTCCCCAAAAGCTCCTAAGGACAAGATCTTCGAGAAGGTCATCAATCCCTACCTCACGGAAGTGTTGAAACACCCTCAATCTATTGAGATGCGTGAGGGGATGTTACACATCTGTGATGTTGAGGAGCCTAAGAAGACGGGAAGCATGGAGACGATGCTCGAAGCAATGGAGCAACAAGTCTTCAAGTGCCACGGGATGGTGGAGCATGGACTCAACGCCAACCACATGACGATCACGGAGTTCACAGACAAGCACAAGATGGATGCCATTGACATTGGGAAGCACCTCTCCAGGCTCTTTGAGAGGGTTGATCAACTCCAGGGCCAGATCTATGACCTATAGAACCAAAACTGTGACTATGAGTATAGATTTAAATCAATATGGTTGGTTGCAGATTTGAGGATTTCGGCGACTCGTTCATCCTGCCATGATGGAGAAACTATGCCTTGGAAGATGGAGGATCAGACTGCTTCAACAACTCCACCACCATCACCACCAAAGGAAGACAACTAAGCATTGGTATGGGCAACTCCCTTGGCTTGTGCCAAGCTTGGGGTAGTTGCCCTGGTATTGTATCACCTTTATATCTTTTGCTTTTACCTTTGTTTTAGTTCTTTCGTTTTCAGTTTTTACTTTCTTCTCTTAGTGGAATAAGTCTTTAGTGTTTAGTTTGAGTCTTTTGCTTTGTGTCTCCCCCGATGTATTCGAGCTTGCGAGCTATATAATAAAGAGTATCTTAGTCAAGGGCTTTGTTTTGTGCCGTGATCAAAAGTATTAAAAGAACGATAGCATGATAGACCATGAGATGATCTTATGGAAAGTGATAGCTTCACATATAACAAGTATGATGATTGAAACTTGTTAAGAATAGACCAACATAGACCCCAATCATTGTTGCAATTAATAAGTAGTAATAAGGAAAGAGAGGTTCACATATAAATATATCATCTTAGACACTTTTTAAAATTGTGAGCGCTCACCAAACTATTACATGCTTAGAAGTAGATGTTGGACAAGGAAGACAACATAATGAATTGTGTTTGCTTGGTTCCAAACAATGTTATATGTTTAGAGATCCCTTAGCATGTGACGATTGCTTCCACCTCTTATTAGCCAAAACTCCTGCACCAAGTAGAGATACTACTTGTGCATCCATAAACCTTCAACCCAGTTTTGCCATGAGAGTCCACCATACCTACCTATGGATTGAATAAGATCCCTCAAGTAAGTTGTCATTGGTGCAAGCAATAAAAATTGCTCTCTAATATGTATGATCTATTAGTGTGTGGAAAATAAGCTTTATACGAACCTGTGATGAGGAAGACATAAAAGCGAGAGACTGCATAATAAGGTTCTTTATCACAGGGGGCAATATAAAGTGACGTTCCTCCGCACTAAGAGGACACACATCCAAACCTCAAAAGCGCATGACAACCTCTGCTTCCCTCTGCGAAGGGCCTATATTGTACCTTTACTTTTTGCCCTTGAAAGAGTCATGGTGATCTTCACCAATTCCCTCTTTTGCCTTTGTCTTGGCTACCGTCACATGCTAGGAAAGATCTATATTCATATATCAACTTGCGATGAGTACTTATGCTTTATTATTGTTGACTTTACCCTTGAGGTAAATGGTTGGGAGGCAAAACTATGAGCCCCTATCTTTCTCTATGTCTAGCTGAAACTTTCATTCCATGAGTACCACGTGAGTTGTAATAATTGTGGAAAACAAAAGAGATCATTGAGTATGTGGGTTTGCTTTACAAGCTCTTATTTGACTCTTTCTCATGTTATGATAAATTGCAACTGCTTCAATGACTATGGATTGTTGATGGCTACTTCTCGGTAAGGTTTTCGTTTCATACTTTGCTTTGTGAAGGACTTATTACTTTCCCATAAGAATCTTTATGATGTGATGATGTTCTATGTGTGATCATGATGCCCTCATGTCCGTATTATGTTTTATCGACACCTTCATCCCTAAACATGTGGACATGTTTATAGATCTTGGTTTTCGCTTGAGGACAAGCGAGGTCTAAGCTTGGGGAGTTGATACGTCCATTTTACATCAAGCTTTCATGTTGATATTTATCGCTTTATGGAGTGTTATATTACTTTGTGGTACCATACTTATGCCTTTTCTCTCTTATTTTGCAAGGTTTATTTGAAGAGGGAGAATACCGGCAGCTGGAATTCTGGACTGGAAAAGGAGCAAGTTTGAATCCTCTATTCCGTGCAACTCCAAATGCCCTGAAAATAAACGTGGAATTTTTTGGCAATATATAAAAAAACTGGGCGAAAGAAGTGCCAGAGGGTAGTTGCCACGGGCCCACAAGCCTGGTAGCTGCCACCCCCCTTGGCGGCGGCTACAGGACTTGTGGACACCCTGGTGGCCCACTGTCCCCCCTCTTTTTCTATATGAAGGGTTTCGTCCAGGAAAAATCAGGGTGGAGCTTTTTCGTGGATTCTTCGCTGCCACGAGGCGGAACTTGAGCAGAACCAATCTAGAGCTCCGGCAGGACGATCCTGCCGGGGAAACTTCCGTCCCAGAGGAGGAAATCATCGCCATCGTCATTACCAACACTCCTCTCGTCGGAGGGGACTCATCTCCATCAACATCTTCATCAGGAGCATGTCCTCTCCAAACCCTAGGTCATATCTTGTAACCAATCTCCGTCTCGCGACTCCGATTGGTACTTGTAAGGTTGCTAGTAGTGTTGATTAATCTTTGTAGTTGATCCTAGTTGGATTACTTGGTGGAAGAGTTTATGTGCAGATCCTTGATGCTATTCATTACACCTCTGATCATGATTATGATTATGCTTTGTGAGTAGTTACTTTTGTTCTTGAGGACATAGGATAAGTCATGCTGATAATAGTGATGTGAATTTGGTATTCGTTGGGCCACTTTGCTGCACCGTTGCTACTACTTGTTACTTGTTACTTTTTGCTTGCTACGTTTCACCTCACTACACCATCACTTGTTAACGCTACTTTCAGTGCTTGCAGTTATTACCTTGCTGAAAATCGTTTATCAGAGCCTTATTCTCCTCGTTGGGTTCGACACTCTTAATTATCGAAAGGACTACGATTGATCCCCTATACTTGTGGGTCATCAATTAACATTATCAAAAACCCAAAAATACCATGTTGTGTTTTATTTACTATCACTTTATTTGAATCTATCAATCTATCATATTATAGTTTATTTTACCCATGAGGGATTGACAACCCCTACACGCTTTGGGTTGCAAGGATTTGTGAGTTGTGTTCAGGTACCGCTTACATAGTCTTGTGGATCTTCCTACTGAATTGATACCTTGGATTCATAACTAAGGGAAATCTTTGTCATCGTTGTGCTAGATCACCCTTTAAGCTTGGAGGGAAACCAATGCAAATCTGCAGGGTGTCAAGATTTCTGGCGCTGTTAATGGGGAAGATCAAGACAAGATCTATCAGGTTCCCATACATAAACTCTTGTCTCCTTGCAATTACCTTATTTTCCATTTTCCTCTCGTTTTTCTCTCCCCCACTTCACAAAAATATTTGCCTTTTTATTTTCCTTCTTTCCATTTGCCTTTTTCATGCTTGCTTGCTTGTTTCTATTGCCTTCATGTCAACACTCGAAAACAGAAAAATAAACAGGAAAAGGAAAGACATATGGATCCTCATCCACTTGCTAATGTTTTCAAAAGATCTAATTATATTGAAGCAATTTCTAGTAAGTTCAGTGCTCTTGATTATTTTTGTGAAGTTTTGCATGAAAATCATGAATCCGAATATTGTGATGAAGTGTTAAAAGAAGAAATTTATAAAGTGATTCATCATATCTCCTTGAACGAAAAGCATGATTGCGATGATGATGTTATAAATTTTATTAATGTCAATTGTGCTAATAGTATGCAAAACTACAAGATTGGGGAACACAATGTTGTGATGTCCACTACTCATTGTAATGATCATGATTAGGGTGATGCTTCTTATTATCTTAAAATTTTATTTAATCCTTGTGATTAATATGATATTGATAATAATGTTTGCAATAGTATTGAAAGTGGGTTTGGAAGACTGTCAACTTTAGGTGATAACGATCCCTATATTTCGTAGAATTATCTATCTCTTGAATTTTTTGATAAAACTGGGTTCGAAGAGGTCATGACTTTAGTTAATGTTAATCCCACTACCTTGGAAGATTATAAGACTTTTATGCATGTGGATCATGAAGAGAGTATTTTATGTGATAGCTACATTGTTGAATTTGAATATGATCCTACATGTAATTATTATGAGAGAGGGAAATATGGTTATATAAATATTCATTTTACTAAATTATCTCTCTTCATGTTGAGATTGTTATTGTTTCTTTCTTCTTCCATGCATATGTTAGATATTTCTTGTCTTGATAATTTGTTTGCTTATGAGATGCCTATGCATAGGAAGTATTTTAGACTTAAATGTGTTTGTCCTATGCTACACGATGCCCTCTTTGTGTTTCAACTACTATCTTTCATGTGAGCATCAACAAAATCTCAAGCCTATCTTAATGGCAATAAAGAAAGAGGTTGTCGGGAGGTAACCTGTCGGGGATATAACCCATCCTTTGGGGTCGGGTTAAGCTGTAAAGAAGGAACAATAAGATGGTCCGACAAACTTATCTAATAAGTTTCCTTGCCGCCCAACACCAGGAGATGGCGACTCAAGGCCGAGAAGGCAGAAGATGCCACAAGCTTTCCTAACTTGGGAAGTAAGATGAGATAGAATTGTAGTAAGTAACGTGCGTTTATTTGACCGGGACTCTGTTGTAAAATCGAGGCCTCTACCTATAAAGGAGAGCCCTCGAGCCAGAAAGACCAAGTAAGAAACCCTCGAGAGCTAAGTTAGCAATTATGCATCCTTGTAATCAAGATGTCCATCAATATAGACACAAAAGCAGGACGTAGGCTTTTACCTCCATTGTAGGGGCCGAACCTCGGTAAATCTGTCTCTCGTTCCCAATCAACCCCTTCGAGTCGCCACACCGCAACGATGGCCTCACCACTAAGTCCGTTCACGAGGACATGTGTCGTGAAAAAATGATGACAGTTGGCGCCCATCGTGCGACTAACACAAGCTGGAGTTGAGTTCTAGGAGGGAACACGCCCGTGGTTCGGGAGCTACGCGGTTGCCATGACGATCTTTACACCACTAATCTAGGCTGGGACCCTGAGGACGACTTAGCCAAGTCTAATCAACGGGTCCACTTTGTCCAGATTTACACGTCGCACCCGGGTCGAACATCTATACCCCCATCGTTGAGCCGGCTCGGTGTGCCCAAAGCGGTCGACGTCAAGCCGATCATTGACACATCTTCGTCAGATTCACCCAAGGAGTCAGCCTGCCGAATGAGCTGGTGAGTAGCGAGGATATACTCCACAACCGTGATGGTGAGTCATCCATAGGGGACACCAGGTCCATCCTTCCTCTCCATGATGGATCTGCAGAACCTCCGGAAGTATAAGCCGCCGACCCTTCCGAGGAGCACGATGAACCGCCTCATCAGGTCACGGTCTACATGGTTGGAGCCACGCCCGCTCCAGGTCCATCTACAGAAGGAGCCACCAACGGCACCGACAGGTCAGGCAAAATGCTAACTCGGGCTTTGAGGGATCTGGTGGCTGAAGTGGCTAAACTCCTTAAGGGTCCTATCACTATTGAAAACGAGGAGGAGCATAACGTGGAATTAGAAAAACTTCCGCGGAGATGGTCAAGGTCCACCAGGAGATAGACAACGAGAACACCCAGATGGAAGAGTTGCAGGCTCGAATCCAAGATGAGTCAGATTGTTTGAGGACAGACACCTGGTGGCTAGGGCTTCTACAGAACGCTCATGAACAAGTTCACCAAAGGAGGTATCTGTCCCGGTTTCCACAAAACTAATACTGATTCGCTTGTTCGCCTGTCCACACACACCTGTCGCACTTGGCATTGCGCAAAATCCACCACCAGGACAGGTAGATCTGGCTCAACCACCACTGGCCCAGTCTACTTCAGCTCATGCGTCACCACAACATTTTCATACACCGGAGGGTCATTTTTCCAATCCCGTTGACAATATGTTTGCTGCAACATGCAAATTGCAGGCGCTCCCCATACACGGAAACACCTCGATTGAGATTGAAGCTAAAAACACCATTGAGATGTTGAAGACAGCAGTGGCCCAACAAGCGAAATTCTCATACAGTCCGGATCGGATGCACTCTACTCACTATATCAGCCGTCATGAAGAGTCGCCGACTGTTTCCAGTAATGGGCAGAGACAACAGCTCAGGTTTCCCCAACCCGGCTAGGATTACAGAATGCCCAAGATTTAGTTGACACAACAAGAGCCGCCTGGCATACGGAGGCGGAAGTGGCTACAAGGAGGGCGGCTCGGCAGAACTCCAGTCAGCAACACAGGGAGCTATAAATAGCACCAGAATGACAGGCGTTCCTTGCTTATCCCTGGCTCTTCGCTGCGATGCCTAAGGATTTCAAAGGACCTTCAAGGTGTCAAATTACACAGCAGAACTTGAGCCGGTACCATGGATTGAAATTACAAGCTTGCCATGGATATTCTCGACGTCGGTGACACGATATGTACGAAGTATTTAACAGTGATGTTAGAAGGACCGCTCGAACTTTGTTGAAAAACCTTCCACCCAATTACATTAACACTTGAAGAGCTCAACGAATGATTCATCAAACATTTCCAAGGAACATGCAAACGTCCGGTGACAATTATGGATCTCCAACATTGTGTTCAACGCATGGGGGAGTTGGCCCATCATTGGACCCGCCGGGTTGCATAAACCATCCACTCATCGGATAGTATTACTGCCTCACAAGTCGTTCTAATCTTGGAGAAAAATGTCATTTCCAGCCACCAGTTCTGGAATTGGGTCGTCTAAAGCGGAAGACTCAAGATATGGGTGATTTGATGAATGTTCTGACTAGATACGTCGCGTCAGATGGCATGAATGATCACGACTCTGACGAGGAGAAAGCCGGAAAAAACAAGAAAAGAGAAGGTGATAAGCGTAACCATCCAAACAAGGGAAACAAAAATAATAAACAGAAACAGCCTGAGGGCGGATGAGAGTTTGTGGCCAATACCAACACTAGGTTCAAGAATCAGCGCCGTTCTGGAGGACCTTATAATGGGAATAAGCTGCACAATTATGAGGAAGCACTCAAAGCGCCCTGCCCAAAGCATAGTACATAGGACAAGCCATCTAATCACTCATGGGAGAATTGCTATATCATTCAGGAGTTTAGGAATCAAGCTTTCCAGGGCCACCAGGGGGATAATGGTGGACATTTGGGTCAGTACGGTCAACTCGGTTCACAAGGCGGGTCATTTGGAGGCTTCCTAGGATCAGGGTTTAATGAGCCACGCGACTCGAGGTCAGACTATGAGCGTCAAGGGAACACTGGTAATAGGCAGCATTCTGATCAAGGAAATCAGCAAAACAACAATTAATCTAGATTTTAGAGCCATATTTCAGAGAAAGCTAAGTAGGTGAATAATTGTCAATACCGTATTTTCACCACCAATGGTTACAAAGAGAAGAGGAAGCGTAAGCAGTAATCCATAAGCATGATTGAGCCGGCGGTCCCAAGATATCTCAATTGGTCTGAACAACCAATTATCTCGAGCAGAGAGTATCACCCTCCCCGGTTGATAACCCAGGATATCTAGCATTGGTGGTAGCACCTCAGGTACGTCGCTATACCCTCACAAAGGTTCTATGGATGGAGCGAGTAGCATCAACATTCTATAATATGACACTTTTTGGAGGATGAACCTGAGCGCAATAGTCTGCAAACTTCGTCCACGGTTTTCATGGCATCATTCCTGGAAAGTCAGCATATCCGGTGGGGCAGCTTAAGCTTAACCTTGCTTTTAGGGATGAGCATAATTCCAGATGTGAGACCTTAATGTTTGAGGTGGTGAAGATAAGAGGCCCTTATCACACTCTCTTTGGAAGGTCGGCTTACATTCGTTTCATGGCCCGTTCTTGTTACATCTACCTCAAACTCAAGATGTCGGGTCCGAAAGGCACCATAAAGGTAGGAGGCAGCAGAAAAATAGCCTAGGAATGCGAGGAAGGATACGTAGCTTATGGTGTCGGCTTGCACCGCCGAAAAGTTAAAGTCTCTAACAGACAATGTTGTTAAAGAGCCCCTCAAGTAAGCCACCAGTTGAGTAAGTCAACCCGACCAAACTTTCGGCCCTATCATATTAAGAGCCACCGGCTCGTTATCTTCTGTATCGAACTCAAATTTCGTACATACTTCTATGATAGTTTGAATCGAATAAAGCTCATCTTTTGGCCATAACCTGAGCATGAGTTTTTATTATTTTAAATATGTTGTGTGGGGTTACAAGTCCAAATAAATTATCATGATCAATAAAATTAAGCCGGCTTATCTGGGGGCTACTGGTCCCCAGGTTGTTTAGGAGTAATAGCATTGTCTTCTGTAATCCTATGATGGGCCTTTTTATCATAGGTCACTTGGGGGCTTCCAAATCATTGAGTTTAGCTTTCTCACCATCTTGATTGGCAAAGGCGCCACAAAATGGTTAAACCTGTTGGTATGTTTGATGCGACTCCGATAAGGTGACTCCATGTACTCTTGACTATTCAGTCAATTGTGGACCCTGAATTGGCAAGGTTATAATATTGGTTTGTCATTGAAGCAAGACTTGAGCCTTGAAAGTCGATCTACTTTTTTTACCGCGACTCACTAAGACAACCTATGAATGATATTTTATCTCATGGCCGAATTTTATGCCTAAACTCTTTCCATATAGAATACCATGAATACCCGGGTTATTGCGATTATAATCATAATATGATCATTTCAAAATTGCTCCTCTCTTACAGCAATCTAGGGAGATTTTAAAAAAAAAAGGGGGGGGGGGGCTCAAGCTCATTGCAGGCTTAAAAAGTCCTACCTCCTTACCGCGTCTCATTGAGCCGGCCTATCAAGGATACCTGATTCTTTGCAAAGTGTTATCAAAAATTTCAGGGACAATCCGTATTAGTCGGCTCATCATAGAAAACCAGGATAAAGGAATATCATAACAAGGTGTTCTACAGCAAGCTAAAAAATCAAAGACAAGTGAGCTCGATTGCAGGACCAAAAGCATTCTATAGTTTTTACTACCCCTATTACGAACTCGCATTAGGAGTTGATAAAAGTTAAAAGTTGTATTAATGCATGGGACCAATTGTTCTACTAGGAAAGGCATTTTGACCTGCCCTCATTTTTCTTCCCAGGTTGATTCAGTATCCGATTCTTCCACCTCATCTTCATCGTTGATGTCTTGCTGGCCTTGTTGAATCCACCAAATTGACCACAATGACTCAAAGTTTGAACATGTTCCGACCGAAGTAGAAGCACTAACGCCAAGACATGTCTTTTTCTTATAATGAGGTAGGATTAGCTTAGAGGGCTCATCTCATGGCATTGGAACACGTTCATTATCAGTAGTATAAGCTGCATAATATTGAGATGTGTCGACCTGCTCTACAAGAAGAGTCACCAACGGTCGGGTTTCTTCTTCAGTCAAGCAAAGTCTTCTCGAGAATATTCTTAGCCAAACAATTTATACTCTGGAAATCCATCTTTCAGAGCCGCAAAATCAAGCTCTGGTAGATATGATTTGGCACGCGCGATAGCCAAGTTTGCCCCGCCATGATGTGTTGATTTCCGGGTCTCCGAGACCGATTGCGGCACGGTGGAGAGTTGTATTAGCATGTCTTTGACAGTTTGTGGTGGATACTTTGGATTCTTTGTAGCCATATAGAATAAACAGACCCGGTGTATAACTTTTCCACGTAGGAAAAATCCGCTTTTAACTTCATCAAGGGTAGTTCGACGAGGGACTGATCTATTTTCCTGCAGGACAAGTATAAAGTTTTAGTCACCCTTATAGGTCAAAGTTGAAGAAACGTAAGGAGATAAAGAGCACAAAAGGCTTACCGAAAATGGCAGTCAGCATCTCATTGAGTTGCTTCACCAAAGTGGCATGATTTTCTCTCGAAGGGCCAAGTTTCCCTTCGTCTTTCTCAGCATGGGTTAAAAGAGCAATTTTCTCTATCTTAAAGTTCTTCATGGTTTGCTCAAGACGATCCTGCACGTGACAAATAGAGCTTTGAAAAAGAGCCGCCGTGTATTAAGCCTCAGCTCTAAGCTTCATTTCCTTCTTAAGACGCCTTTGCAAGTCTGCATCTGTGGATTCCGCATCTCCGACGATCCTCTGACAAAGATACAAAGTTTATCAGAAACTGGGATTATAAAGATGCCCTCAATACGGCTTATTATAAAGCAACGGGAATGTAATGATAACCGGAGGCAAGGTAAAGATAAATAATGAAGAATGTAAGCAAGTCCCAAGCAGATTGCAAGCAATACACTTGGCACTTGGGGGCTAATGCGTGTCAGTTCTTTGAGTAACATATATTAGACCCGACTGATCTCAAGAAGATTAGCCGGCCCTTGGGGGCTACAGGTCGAATCCATCTTCAAAATATTTAAGAACCGACTCATCTCAAGAAGATGAGCCATCCCATGGGGGCTACAAGTTGAATTCATCTTCAAAATATTTAAGACCGAACTCATCTCAAGAAGATGAGCCGGCCCTTGGTGGCTATAAGCGATATGTAGAAAAGAGAGACTAGAGTTGATATTGGAAATAGGTAAGCACGAGTCTTTCCCTCGTATTTTTCCTTAAGAGTGTCAGTCATATCGGCTTCAGTATCCCGGTTTTCAGATAACCGGGTCAAGTTTTGCTATGGACCTCTTCAACACCCAATAAAGATATATTTGGAAGCTCCTACTAGTTTTTCTCTTCATCAAGATTCATTAGCTCTTCCTTAGCCACAATCTTGGCAATAGTGGTGGAAGCAACGGGAGCTCGAGATTGTTCCTTAACCAAAACAACTTCTAGAGCACTCTGATCAGCCGGTGGATTGGGATCATCTACATGAGTCATCGTCTAGGATCTTGAGTCGGATTCGTCGAATTAATAGGAGGATCAATTAAGGGACCTATGGTTTTTACTGGTTCGTCCATTAAAACCGGCTCATCCATTGGGGTCATTTCAACAATTTATGTCGGATCGATCGAAGCATCTAGAATAGGTTCTTCATGAGTGTCAACTTCAGCGACTGTCTTTTCGGTTTGAGAATCCAAAATGTTTTGTTTCTCAACACCAAATCTTAACCCGACAACGTGAGTGGATAAAATATCCTTGGCCCTGCACAAATCAGATGTCAAGAAGTATATTAAGCAGATAAGATAGGCAATCAAGTTATCATCGGAAACTACCCACGATTGATATTTAAAGTGGGAAGTTGAGTTGCCGATTAGGCGCCCGAAGATGGGGAAGATTCCTAAATTAAAGAAAACGTAAATATTGAGAGCCTACTTTGAAAGAAGAGATACCAGCTTGAAAAGAAGAGCTATAAAAATTATTAACTCGACACGAGGCTTGCGAGTTGGTGGAGCATTTGACAAGCCTGGGTCTAGCGCACCAATGTCACTCCAGGTCTTGCATTTGGATTGCCAACAAGTTGTGTTTTCTTCAAGATAAAATTGGTAGCTAAATGAGAAGATTGATTCGACATCTTTACTTTCCGGACGGCTTGCCTGGTCCTTCTTGCAACAAATTTTTTTGAAGAACTGGAAGAAATTGGAAATATCTCAACATCGCTGGCTTTGCTCGCTTCAGAGTCGCCCTCGGGAGAAGGCATGTCGGCAAGATCAGTAAACAAGTGGCCAACTGAGTCAAGTTATACCTTAGATTGTTCTTGTGAAGATCAACCAAGAGCCGAGTCACCATGAGCCGGATCGTTCTTCTGGCTCATGGAAGGAACAAGCATTTGAGGTGTGACTTTCCAAAAGCTAGAACCCTCCTGCAAACACAAGAATATGATGAAGATGGCGGGTCAAGATAAATTTAGCAAACAAACAAAATATACATAAAGGAGAAACGATCAATCCCGATGGAGGAGGATTCAGCAGATAAATCAGGCCCACACCAGTGATACTGCACCTCTCTTTTGAGTTTGAGAAGAATGTCTTCGTCTTTTCGTTAAGAGTGTTATCAGAAAGATCCTTAGTGCAGAAGCATTGAACTTCAGACGAGTCGCGTGAATATTCACACATTAAGCCGGGCCACTTGCTAACGGGTTGGATTCGCCATCTTAACCAGCAGCGAATCAAATTAATCCCAGTAAGACCATGTGCAACCATGGCCCTCAACTTTGTACGAACAAGGGCTATTTCATCCCTATCCTCCTTTGTCGGGCAACCCGGGAGCACTACATTGTTACTGGTCCTCTCTAATCTGTAACCCGACAGTGGATTTTCGTCTGCGGGAGCGGTATTCTTGCTGCAAAACCAGGTCTTATTCCATCGCTTTGGATGACTCACCAATTTTGATTCAGGGAATAGGTTGTTTTTCCTCTTCTCGAAGGAGATTCTGCCAAGTTCACAAGAAGGACCATTTTTACTTTAGTCTGACGGTTGGCATAGGAGAACTCCCTGAATAGAGTCACTGATGGCTCGATTTGGAGATATACCTTGCACGGAACTTGAAATTGGCATATATTGGTCATGCAATTAGGGGCAATATCTTGGGGCCTGAGATTAAAGAAGTGTAGAAGCTCCCTAAAGACTTTTGAGCCGGGAGATCGGAAGCCTCTTCCCAAATGACGAGTAAAACTGATGACGTCCCCTTGTCGAGGGTGCGGCTAAGTCTCCTCTTTAGGAGCTCGCGAGCTTATCTCTTTCCGAGGCAGCAAAAATCCTTGACTCACCATGTTTTCTAAAGTAAGCTTGGACTCTTGAGACCTGGCCCAGCTGCAAGCCTTGGAGTTCTTCGGAGCCATTTGTGGTTTGGGACGGCTACAAAGGAAAATAAGCAGGAATAAGCTAAAGTATAGGACACGAGCAGCCTACTGATTTCAATTTTTAAAGAACACTGGAGGCTCCAAAATTGTTACCAAGCAATATATTAAGCTGGTCAATGTTAGAACTTGGTGTGTAAGCCGGCATAAACATGCAGAGAATTTTCATGAGGGACTTAGCAGAAAAAACTCCTCACAAAAAAGTTGCAATAAGTGGCCTTTCTCGTGATGGATCTAAGTATAAGCAGAAAATAGGGGAAATATGCGTTCTAAAATGGCGGAGTCACCAAAACTTGTAGTGTGCATACAAGGTTCTCCTAGAGTGGTTTGTTCTGGATCTATTCCATAAAACATGTATGATAAGACCGCGGCGGACCAGTCGAGGCACCAACGAAAAGAGATTTGTGGATCTATGGGATGGTTCTTCGGAGACTTGATGAACGCAGTAGGAATATCGATAGAACATGCTGATAAATCCATAGACCCTCGGAAAAGAAAATGTGTACTTGTTTCATGATGAATGATAAAGATGGCGACCGTGTGCAGTCGGGCAAAGACGAAGAAGACCCAATATGCAGGTGGTGTGATCGGGAAGGTCTGGTCATCGTTCTCAAAGATCTGGCGTGCACAACAATGGGAAAGAATTCGAGGTAGAAGAAGACAAAAAAAGGATAGCACACGGGCGTTGCCCGCCTATTTATAAGGAAAAAAAGGAGGGGGAGCCAAAACAAAACGGTCGCATGAAATGAGCGGTTGGGTTTGCGCCTAGATTTTTGCGCCAGACCGGATTTAGTGTTGTTTTCAAAAATATTTGCCACGATGACCTGGACCACATCAGTCAGCGTGATGACATCATATTGATATAGATTGAGAAGATTTTAAGTATCAAAAAATAAGGAATAGCCCGGTGTGTTGTTTGTTCAACAGATAAGAGCCGAAAGATTGTCAGCTCATTGTTTGATCAAGATAGCTTGAAGTAAACCAATTGAAGTCAACCTGGGGCTTAATGTCAGGGATATAACCCCACGATATAACTTGTCCTATGGGGCCGGGTCAAGATGTAAAGAAGGAACAAGAAGATGGGCCGACAGACTTATCGAATAAGTCGCCTTGCGGCCCAACACCACGAGATGGCGACTCAAGGCCAAGAAGGCACAGGACGCCAGAAAGTTTCCTCTCTTCGGAAGTAAGATGAGATAGAATCGTAGCAAGTCATGGCCGTTTATTTGACCTCTATTGTAAAATCAAGGCCTCTACCTATATATAAAGGAGAGCCCTCGAGCCAAAAAGATCAAGTAAGAAACCCTCGAGAACTAGGTTAGTAGATCTGCATCTTGTAATCAAGATCTCCATCAAAATGGATACAAAAGTAGGACTTAGGCTTTTACCTCCATTGGTGGGGCTGAACCTGGGTAAATCCGTCTCTCATTCCCAATCAACCCCTTTGAGTCGCCACACCGCGACAATGACCTCACCACTAACTCCATTCATGAGGACATTATTTGATACCTTTGAACCTTTTGCCATGAAGCAATAGGTTGGAGCGAAGTCATCAGCATAGTCATCAGTATGGATGGTGCACTCATTTTCTTCAAGATTGAAGATTGACTTGCTGACGAACTTTGTTGCTAGTGCAAGACTATCCTGTCCGGATTCGGAGTATTCTCCAAAGCCTTCTTCTTCATCACATTCCTCTGATTCTGCCTCGGAATCCATTTCCTTGCCAATAAGTGCCCGAGCCTTTCTGAAGCTAGTCTTCTTGTGTGAGGAGGACTTTGAAGATGAGGATTTTGAAGATTTCTTCTTCTTCTTTGAGTCATCAGAATTGTCATCCTTGTATTTCTTCTTCTTTGATTCCTTTCCCCGGCGGGGACAATCAGCAATGTAATGACCTGATTTCTTGCACTTGTGACAGGTCCGTTTCTTGTAGTCCTCAGATGCAGATTCTGATTTCCTCATGTCTCTTCTTGATGATTTACCAAACTGGCCTCGTCGTGTAAATCTCTGGAATTTCTTCACAAGCATTGCAAGCTCCTGACCAAATTCTTCAGGGTCACAACTGCTGTCATCTGTGTCTGCTTCTTCAGATGAGGAAATTGCTCTTGCCTTCAGTGCACGTGGTCTGGAATAGCTTTGTCCATATAGATCTCTCTTTTCTTCTAGCTGGAATTCATGAGTATTTAGCCTTTCGAGGATATCAGCTGGATCTAGCATCTTGTAGTCTGGTCTTTCTTGAATCATCAGAACTAGAGTGTCAAATGAAGAATCCAAAGATCTCAGCAGTTTCTTCACAACTTCGTGATCAGTGATGTCTCGAGCTCCCAGTGCTTGCAGTTCATTTGATATGTCAGTGAGGCGATCAAAGGTGTCTTGGCATCTTTCATTGTCATGTCTCTTGAAGCGATTGAAGAGATTGCGAATAATATCAACACGAGAGTCACGTTGGGTTGATACTCCTCCATTTACCTTGCAGAGTCTCTCCCAGATCAGTGTTGCAGAGCCTAAGGCACTTACTCTTCCAAACTGGCCAGGGCTCAGATGACCACAGATGATGTTCTTCGCTTGAGAATCGAGTTGCTTGAATTTCTTCACATCAGCTGCAGTGACACTGGCAGAAATGATGGGGACACCATTTTCCACAATATACCAGAGATCATTGTCTATAGCTTGTAGATGCATTTGCATTTTGTTCTTCCAGAAGGGAAAGTTCTTTCCCTCGTAGGTAGGACATGCTGCAGTCACCTTGAACATGCCTGCAGTCGACATAACTAAAACTCCAGGTGGTAAACCAAAATCACACAGAACAAGGGAGTACCTTGCTCTGATACCAATTGAAAGTGCGTTATATCAACTAGAGGGGGGGTGAATAGGAGATTTTTAGATTGCACGGTAAGCAGGCATGCAGAATACAGATGATGATTAACTCAAGTGAAGAATTTGGGGTTGAGGAAATTCAGAGAAAGTCTTCAGCAAATTCTTCAAACAGTCACAGTGAATTTCATCAACACATAATACAGAGAATGTAAAGAGTTGAGGAATTAGAACCCGATTCTTGGTGAAGACTATTGTTGATGACCCAGTTCCAACTGCTGTGACAGTTGTACATCTGGTTTGGAGCGGCTTGGTATTGAAACCAAAGGACACCTAGTCCCGGGACACACAGTCCCTACCGTATTATCCTTGAGCTAAGGACACACAGTCCTCGCCCAACACTCGTGGTAAGTCTTCAGGGCAGACTTCCAAACCCTCACAAACTCGGTCACCCGGCGATCCACAATTGACTGCTGGATTGCTCTAGACCATGACGCCTAACCGTCTGGAGGATGCACAGCCTCAAAGGTAAAAGGCTTCAGTCCCACACAGGAACAACTTCTTCAGTGATGCTCAATCACTAGGTTTGGTTTGTGGTTTCGGTGGGTGTATTTCCTCACTGATGATTTACTCTCGAAGGCTCTGAGGAAATTGGGTTGCTCTTATGACAAGTGTCAGTTTCTAACGGAGCAGCCAACCAGCTAGTGGTTGTGGGGGCAGCTATTTATAGCCTGGGAGCATCCCGACATGATTTGACACTAATGCCCTTAAATAATATGACCGTTGGAGTGGATAAGACCAGTGACTTGGCGTGGCTATCGAAACGGTCGGGACCCTCAACTGTGAGAGTCCTCATGTCACTCATATTCCTCACTTGAGGCTTTTGGTAGGATTTGGCTTGGGTTGAGCATCATGAGGAAATTCCTTCCATAGCGTTACTTTGACCCCCTTTAACAGTACAGTGTTCCTATTCATCAAATGCGAAGAAAGTAAAAACAGAAAGCGTAAATCTTCACGCTTCAATTTCTTTAAAATGATTTTCTTCAGGAACCACCGATCTTCTCGATATCAATATCTTCATGAGGAATATCACTTTCATCGCAGATTCCTCGTGATTCATTTCTTCAGCTTCAGACCAATTTCTTCAACTGAAGACATATATTTTTAGGGGTCGGTATTCTTCAAATATCTCAAACTCCTCGATGACTTATAGATCCTGTGTACACTTATAAACACATTAGATACTTAACCTATAAGTCTTCAAACCACCAAAATCACTAAGGGGAACTAGTTGCACTTACAATCTCCCCCTTTTTGGTGGTTGATGACAATTAGGTTAAGTCTTCAACAGGGATAAAAAATATGAAGTGTAAATACTTAATTGAGGAATTTGAAAACAAGATTCACAGATACTCCCCCTGAAGATGTGCATACCTTGAGGATTTTGCTTTCATAGCATATGTACATTGATGATATATATCATGGAGATCTCCCCCTGAATCTTGTAAGTCATGCATACATATAACATATCATTTGAAGAAAATGAAGATGCATGATGGCAAATGGTATCTGACGAATTCCAGCATGCGTGCATTAAAAACTTGAGGAATAACCATGCGAAGAAAAACGTTCAAAAAGCGTCAGAGTACCATCGGGCTTAAGTTACAACTCATTACATAAAAACTTCAGAAGAGCCAAGAGTTTGTAACTTAAATATAGTTCATAAGCCCCAAAAATAAATCTCGTTTGAAGACTAACTCTCAAGTTTCTCCCCCTTTGTCATCAAGTTACAAAGGGACAAGCTGAGGACTAACGCCCGTGAAGATTTCATTTCTTGGCGGTTGATGAAGATCCTTGACGCTTCTTGGGTGTAGTCTTCTTCCTTGGGCCTGTTGCGATGTCGAGTTGTTCCTCATCAGATTCGGCGGTGCGGAATGAAGAGAAGGAGCTGTCTTCAAGATCTGGCACTGAAACGGGCCTAAACTTCTTCTTGGGAAGCCACGACCACTCAAAGTCTTGCTCAAAGTTTAATTCTTCAAGCTCAGTCTGGGTCTTCAGATGTGCAAGAGTAGCCCAGGTGCGATCGAAAACCTCATGCAGATAGTGATGATTAAGTTTCACAGAGTTCTGTGTCTCAGTGAGGGTTTTAACAATGGCACCAAACTGGTGTTTGACCCATTTGTGGTTGTGATCTACCTTCTGATGAAGACTGAGGAGAAGCTCTCTGGTGTTTAGCACGCGAGGAGGAACAGGGCTGGGTGGACGAGTCTCAGTATCGTCCCATGAAGAATAAGTGTCTGGTTCTTTAAACTGACCATCAAGAGGCCTGCTGCCTTCATCAATCACAGACTTTCCTTTTCCCTCAATGGGCTCGAAAGTCTTCTTGTTGACCCGGATACGAGGCATAAAACCAACATGGTTCTGGAAATCTGCGTGGAAGTTGATGCCTGTCCTTGTCCTGAGGTACCTCATGATCCATGGTGCATAAATTTTGTGATCATAGGGGCACATTGCATTGTCAGCCAAAGTCCTCAAGAAGAAATCATGGATATTCATAGGAATACCGTGAATGATGTTGAAGAGGATATTCTTCATGAGGCCGACGACATCTTCTTCATCGTCATGGCCTTTGATTGGCGCGAGCACACTGCAGAGGATGCGGTAGATAGACCGGGGTGTGTACTTGAGCTCATGGACGAGGAATGTGGTTCTTGAGGGTTTGCCTGCAGCCAAAGGCTTCATGAGGACTTCCATCATTCCATTTGGCAGCTCACGCTCACCATAAAGCTTCACTGCCCCGTCTGAAGGAATTGGTACGAGCAATTCTCTAAGGAGTTCAGACGCTGGAGCCTTGTAGTGCGTGTTTAGGGTCATCCAGTCGAACACCCAAGTGTTGATGTCATCAGCATTGTCCGAGATGTGCAGAGTTGCATAGAACTGAAGAATAAGTTCACTATTCCAGTCCGATATATCTGAGCACATAGGGAGCAAACCTGCATCGTGGAGTACACTGAGGACTGGTTCCATGCAGGGAATTTCTTCAAGCTCAGCATGAGGAATGTGCCTGTGCTGGAATATCTTGTTGCGTCCACAGAGCACAGTAGCATAGTAGTTCATCTGAGTCCGTGTCCAAAACTTCAGATGCCTCATTTGAGGCTTGTCATAGGGATTCTCTCCGATGAAATACATGCGTTTCTCAAAGAAATTTTCTTTCTAAAACTTTGGCCGCTTCGAGAATGGCTGGCGCTGAACTGGCTTGATATTGTGTTGAGGAATGGGAGGGGAAACAACCATGGCAGTCTCTGGGTTGAGCACAATGAAGTCATTGTCAGGGGCGGGAACATTTTCTTCAGCAGTTTCCTCAAGTTGAGGAATTTCATCAGCTGGTACTTCTTGCTCTGGCTGAGCTTTAGGCTGAGGAATTTCTGCTTCCTTCTCAGCTTGAGGAGTTTGATTAGCCTGTTCAGAGTGAGGAGCCTGCTCAGACTGTGCATTTTCATCAGCTTGTTCTTCTTCAGCTGGCTTTGTTGCAGAAGCAGATTCATCAGCTGCTTCAGCTGAAGCTTGAGTAGTCTTTGTCTGAGGAATATGAGGTTGAGGACTGTCATCAATCTGGATTTCCTCATCAGTATGCTCCTCAGAGGCAGCATCCTTCATTTCCTCATCTGCCCTTGTAGTTTGGTCACCAATGAGGATCATTTCATATGAAGGTGCAACATTTAGAGGCACCGGGTCCAGAGGGGCAGATTCTTCAGTTTCCTTAAGGCGTTTTGCCCCAATCTTTTCTTCTGCTGAGGAAGCTTTTCTCTTCTTCGCTTCCTTCTCAGCAGCTCTTGTCTTTTTCGCGTCTGATGCAGACGGGATTAACTTCTTCACCGTTGAAGCTTTTGGTGAAGGTGTTTTCTCTACAGATTCTTCAGCTGGTAGTGAAGAACCAGCTGGAACACAGTCATCAGCCTGCTTTGGTGAAGCAGCTGGATCAGGAGCAGTTGCATCAGGGGTTGCAGTTTCATCAGGAGCGGTCTCGGTGATGATTTCTTCAATGGCCGGCTCATCAGCGCGGCGCTCTTAGTGTTGTTCCTCAGCTTGAGGAATTTCCTCCTCATCAGGAGATGCATCTTCTGGCTGCTCAACCAGGGGCTGAGGAGTTGGTGCTGGTGGTGGGTGTCGTTTGTTGTAGTCATCAACAACACTAGTGGCTAGCTTGATGAAATTGCGTTTGATGCCTTTGCGGTCTGACAGTTTGTCACACTTGCAGTCAAGACTTGCAGCTCTGCCTGGGTTGAAACCAGTGCTTCAGGCGTCAGCTTGAGGAGATTTTGCCTGAGGAATTTCTCCTTTTTGGCCTTTGCAATCTTTGACTGCTTGGCCTTCTGTTCCTTCCACTTGGCTTCGTTTATGAAGGTGGCCACCATGTGGCTGATGCCAGGAGGAAGTTTCAAATCATCAATGGGTGTGTTTGGGTCCTCATACCATACATTGATGAAGCCGAGGAGGACCTTGGGGTCCATGGCCAGAGGAATAGCACTGCCTGATGCTTGTGCTACCCGTTCTTGCTTGTTTTTGATGATGGCTTGCAGGGTTTCATCATCATACTCATCACTTCCTTCTGATGCAGACGGGACTGTGATGATTTTGCTGGAGCTAGGCAGAGGTGCACGTTCAGTAGTTGCCAAAGTCTTCACAAGTGGTGTTGAAGACTTTGTCTCCAAGCTTGTTGCAGCTGGGAGTGAGGAGCTGGAGCTGGTTGTCGTAGGCTTCACGACTTTCTCCTGTACTGGCTTTGGAGGTGGAGCTGAGGACTTTGGTGTAGATGAGATGGGTGCTGAGGGTTTATGCGCTGATGGTTTTGCTGTTGACGATTTTGGAACCGAGGGTTTTGGAGCTGAGGGTTTTGGAGCTGAGGGTTTTGTGACAGAAGCCTGTGCAGACTTCTCTTGAGGCTTTGGAGCCTTTGGCTTTGATGGCGCAGACTGCTTTTGAGGAATCTCTGAGCCTGAAGTTTCTGCTGCTGAGGAATGAGCAGCACCGGAGGCAGCAACTGAGGATTCTTTGAATTTCTTCACTGCTGTTTCAGCTTGCTTCTTGAGCTTGGCCAGATGCCTTTCTTTTTCATCTGGGTAGTCATCAATTGTCATAAGGCTAGAGGGATGTACTTCTTGATGATCCTCAAGTGGGGCCCTTCTGCCAGGATGCTTCAAAGCGATTTTCTTCGCATATTTTGGAGTCACAAACCTGTACTCCTTCCACTCCTTTGCCCATCTGCGTTCAATTTTCTGCAGCCTAATCTTTCTCTTGGCCATTGTCTCAGGTTCTTCATCAGGCGTACAGTAGTCCAAGTATATGTCATCAGGAATATCAGCAGCTGTGTTCTGCTCCAGTTTATTTCCTCCCTTCTGTTTCCTCTTTTCCTCCATTTTCTTCAAACGAGGAATTTTCTGATGATTTTGAACTCTTGAGGATTCTGATGAGCCTTGAAGAGTTTCTTCCAGAAACGCTGCAAATGAGTTAATGTGATGAGAACCGAGAGATTCATCAGCTGACATGTGTGTACCTATGAACAGAGTATAGTTGCGAGGAATTTGGAGAGGTCATATGCGTTCACAGATTTGAAGAAAATGAAAAAGTTTGACAGTTTGAGGAATATAACCAGTGGTTGAGGAATTTGCCTAAGCATACTGTTCTTGGGTTCCAGAGTTGTATAGATCCGAAAATTCGCACAATTGAGGAATCTCGTGAAAATCTTAGATGCTTAGCTAGTTCATCAATGATTGTGGTGATAGATAGTGTTTGAGGAATCATGTGCGCATCGTATCTTGAGGAAAAACAGATTCCACATGGGAGAGGTAAAATTTCAGATCTAATCTGCTGTAAAAATGGGATATATTTACCCTGGAAGGTGCGAACGAAGAACACAAAAGGTGGTGTTGGAGAGGCTCTTCGGTCGAGTGTCCAATGCATCCTAACTTGGCAGGAGAGGACGTCTACGGCGGCGGCGGACGTAGATGTTCCGACTCCGGCGTGATCCTGGAGGTGAAAAGGTTGAGGCAGTGAAGCTCTTCCTTGCCGGCGACAAGACAACCAGCGGTGGCGCTAGGGTTCAATGGAGAGTGTGATGGCAGGAGAGCGATGAGGCGAAGAAGAAGATACCGAGGGGGATAAGGACCTATTTATAGCCCGAAAGTTACTGTTTGGCGCGAAAGTTTCGGACCGAATAGCCCTTTCCTCTACGTCTCCGCAGGAGACGTGTAGCTCCCGTACGATGCGGTGGAGATAGTGGAGATCATGGTTATCCGATCGTGGGAAGTGGGGGTTCAGTTACTGTTCCTTTGAAGAAAACAATTTTTGAAGATTTGAGGATTTTTGTTACAAAATCATCAGCTGACAAGGATGCAGTGAGGATTTTGAACAAAGTTTCAAGTAGAACGCATAAGAAGAATTGAATAGACTGGATAAGTATAGCATAGAGGGAAAGTAGGGTCCGATCACATTCACTTAGCAGAAACATCAACTTGAAGAAATAGCAATAAGTGAATGCTGTTGAGGACTAGAAATCACAGTCTACCTAGGCAAATGAAAGTCATCAAGTATTTTTGAAGATTTTGTAATAGATCATCACAATGAAGAGCAACTGTTTTGATGAAAAATGCATTGTGAGGAAATTGATCATTTGAAGAAAATCAACTTGAGGAATTTCACATTGGGCGGTGGCGTTACCCACCATATAAGAATGTTGATTACAGACGCCGCGTACAATTGTCGTAGGGCCCTGAGAATCAATTTCTTCGTTAATTTCTTCACATTCAGAGTGATTTTCTTCATTGGTTGAAGAAAATCGTTTCATCATGTGTTGCACATCTAACTCATCAACTTTGCATAAGTGTTAGGATGTGTGCATGTTTTTACAAAACATTTGAAGATTCTAAGATATTTAGCTCACACCGCAACTTGCAAAACCTTTTCTCATCCAAGGGCTTAGTGAAGATATCAGCCAGTTGATCATCAGTCTTCACATGGTCGATGAGGATATTGCCCTTGAGGACATGGTCGCGAAGAAAATGATGACGAATCTGGATGTGCTTGGTCTTCGAGTGCTGTACTGGATTATATGCAATCTTGATAGCACTCTCATTGTCACAGTAGAGAGGCACATTCTTCATGTTGATGCCGTAGTCCTTGAGTGTTTGCTTCATCCATAGTAATTGAGCACAGCAAGAACCAGCAGCAATGTACTCAGCTTCGGCAGTGGAGAGTGATACGCAGTTCTGCTTCTTTGAGGACCAGCAAACTAGTGATCTTCCGAGGAAATGGCATGTGCCAGATGTTGACTTACGATCCACACGGTCACCAGCATAGTCTGAATCAGAATACCCTACCAGATGAAGATTGGAGCCCTTGGGATACCATAATCCTAGTGTTGGTGTGTGAGCTAAGTATCGAAGAATATGTTTCACAGCCTTATGGTGTGATTCCTTCGGTTTTGCTTGAAAACATGCACACATGCAAACACTAAGCATTATATCTGGCCTAGATGCACATAGATACAATAAAGAGCCAATCATAGAACGGTATACCTGTTGATCAAAATCTTTACCATTTTCATCAGTGCCGAGGTGGCCGTTGGTAGGCATCGGAGTCTTGGCACCTTTGCATTCGTGCATGTCGAATTTCCTCAGAACATCCTTGAGGTATTTCTCTTGTGATACGAAGATTCCATTGCTTTGTTGACGAATTTGAAGACCTAAGAAGAATTTCAGCTCCCCCATCATGGACATCTGATATTCTTCACTCATCATGTAGGCAAATTCATCACTGTATCTTTTGTCAGTACAGCCAAATATGATATCATCAACATATATTTGACATACAAACAGCTCATTATCATAGGATTTTGTGAAAAGAGTTGGATCGAGTGAACCAGGTTTGAAGCCTTTCTTCATGAGGAATTCCTTCAATGTATCATACCATGGCCGAGGGGCTTGCTTGAGGCCATACAGAGCCTTTTTGAGTCTGAAGACTTTGTCTGGATTCTTTGGATCCTCAAAACCTGGGGGCTAAGCAACATATACTTCTTCCTCAAGCTTACCATTGAGGAATGCACTTTTCACATCCATTTGATATAAGGTGATGTTATGATGATTAGCATAAGCAAGTAGAATTCGAATAGCTTCAAGTCTAGCAACAGGTGCAAAAGTTTCATCGAAATCTATTCCTTCAACCTGGGTGTAGCCTTGGGCTACAAGTCGTGCCTTGTTCCTCACCACTTGACCGTCCTCGTCTTGCTTGTTTCGGAAAATCCACTTGGTGCCGATGATGTTATGCTTGCGAGGATCTGGTCGTTTGACGAGCTCCCATACGTCATTCAGCTTGAATTAAAGAAGTTCGTCTTGCATGGCTTGGATCCACTCCGGTTCCAGAAAAGCCTCAGCTACTTTTGAGGGTTCTGTGATGGATACAAAGGAAAAATGCCCACAAAAGTTAACTAAGTGTGAAGCTTTTCAGCGAGTGAGAGTACCTGGCGCGTTAATGTCGTTGAGGATTTTGTCAAGTTCTATTTCATTTGCAATCCTCGGATGAGCTGGTTGAGGATTTTGTCTGGGCTGAGGAAGTGGTGTTGTTGCAATTTCCTTAGGAGCATCTTCTTGGTTTTCATCAGTGATGGGTATCGTTTCTTCACCAATTTCCTCAGTGGGGACAATGTATTCAGTAGGCTTAAGCTTTATTGCTTCCTTAGGAGACAACTTATCTGGATCAGAAGGCAATTGCTCTCTTTGCGAGCCATTAGTTTCATCGAACTGCACATCTACAGTCTCAACAACTTTGTTGTGATAGTTGTTGAAGACTCTGTAGGTGTGCGAGTCCTTTCCATAACCGAGCATAAAACCTTCATGTGCCTTAGGTGCAAATTTTGAGCTATGATGAGGATCTCTAATCCAGCATATTGCACCGAAGACTTTGAAATAACTTACATTGGGTTTCTTGTCAGTGAGGAGTTCATATGAGGTTTTCTTGTGGAATTTGTGAAGATATACCCTGTTGATGATTTGGCATGCAGTATTGATTGCTTCAGGCCAGAAGCGACGAGGAGTCTGATATTCTTCAAGCATTGTTCTTGCCATTTCAACCAGAGTCCTGTTCTTTCTTTCGACGACACCATTCTGCTGAGGAGTATAAGGAGCAGACAATTCGTGAGTAATACCAAGTTCATCAAGATAATCATCAAGGCCAGTGTTTTTGAACTCGGTTCCATTATCACTCCTGATATGTTTGATCTTGATGCCGAAGTTCGTCGAGGCCCTTGAAGAAAATCGTTTGAAGATTTCCTGCACTTCAGTTTTATACACTATAATATGCACCCAAGTGTATCTGGAATAATCATCAAGTATGACAAAGCCATATAGAGATGCTGCATTGGTTAGTGTTGCATAGTGAGTAGGTCCAAATAAATCCAGATGAAGCAATTCAAATGGACGTGTAGTGGTCATGATGGTTTTGGAGGGATGCTTGGATCTGGTCATTTTCCCAGATTCACAAGCACCGCAGAGATGATCCTTGAGGAATTTGACTGATTCGATGCCAATGACATGCTTCTTCTTTGCAAGTGTGTGCAAATTCCTCATGCCTGCATGACCTAGTCTTCGGTGCCACAGCCATCCTTCTGATGTTTTTGCTAGTAAGCAAGTGGCTGGTTGAGGACCTGTAGAGAAGTCAACAATGTACAAATCCCCTCTTCTTACACCTTCGAAGACTTTGGATCTGTCAGATTCCATGATGACTACACATCTATATCTACCAAAGATAACAATCATATCAAGATCACAAAGCATCGAGACTGACATGAGGTTAAAACCAAGGGATTCAACAAACATCACTTTGTCCATATGCCTATCCTTGGAAATAGCTACTTTGCCAAGTCCCAATACCTTGCTTTTACCTTAATCAGCATATGTGATTTTCTTCAGAGGTGATGGAGTTAGTGGCATATTCATCAGTAGGATTTTATCACCAGTCATGTGATGTGTGCAGCCACTATCGAGAACCCACTCAGTATTTTTGGGTTTGTCATCCTGCAGATGAATTAGTACAGCTTACCATCTCATATGCTTCAGATTTGAAGAATATGATACTAATTTCATCAGTTCAGTGATTTCATCATAACAGAAATGTAAGGACGTGTGAAATATTTCTATTTCATCAATGATTAGCTTGCGTCCTATCAAGGATTTCCTCAGGTCTCCAGCAAATTCTTCAAATGATGATTTTCATCTGGAGACCTGACCTGCAGAAGTGATTAGTTTGATTTCTTCACCACCCACATCTGAAGGGGTGGCAAAGCGTTCATCATCCTACGAGCACCATATGAGAAAGGTGGCATTGAAGCTAATGCACCTCTCTCAACAGTAGGGGGGTTAAAGTACTCATATGAGTATGCAGAGAACTGGTTTGAGGATTTATGAACATAATGATTTGAGGAGTAGCACTCGTAATCATATTCCTTGTAGTTTCCCTGCATGTTAGACACATAAGCACGGGTACGAGCATAGTTTTGACCAGTTGAGGATTTTGATCCTCTTGAAGACTTTAGTCCTCCTGGGGAATTGGATCTGGGGTTCAAATTCTTCAGAGGTGGTGTCATGAGGACATTCACTTGAAGATTTTCAAGACAACTTTTGGGAACCCAGATTTTCCTCAGAGGAGGGCCATTCCTGCAGTTAGTTCCAACATATCGAGCAAATACTTCACCAGATTGATTTTTGAACAGTTTATAGTTGGAATCAAATGACTCATCTGAGGAATAGGATAATTCACATGAGAAGCCAGTTAGATTAGATGGATCAAATGGAGGCCCAGTAGCAGCAACCCATGAGGTTTTGGGATACTGCTCAGGTTTCCAATAAGTTCCATCAGCATTTAATTTCCTCTCAAAGGCAATTCCTTCTTTCCTCAGGTTCCTGTTCAAGATCTGCTTTTTGAGCACATCACAAAGGATTTGGTGTCCTTTGAGACTTTTGTACATGCCTGTCACGTACAATTCCTTCAACCCTGCATTTTCATCAGTAAGATTTGTGTTTTCCTCAAGTGAGGAAATAGACACAACAGGTGTAGTTGAAGAATTTGTAGCATTTGATGATCCTGGTGAAGAATTAGCAGTTTCACGTTCAATGCATTTAAGACACGGAGGAATAAATTCAACTTGACTAGTGCTGATCTGTTGAGCTAGTAATGAATCATTTTCCATACGAAGATCATCATGAGACATCCTCAGCTTCTCAAGATCAAGCTTTCTTTGAAGGAATTCGTAGGAAAGCTTCTCATGATCAGTGAGAAGTGTATCATGACTATCCTGAAGATTATCAAATCTAGACTGAAGATTTTTCATGTCATCAGCGAGGATTTGATTAAGATTCATTTCATCATTCAACAGATCATCACTTTTGTCTAGCAGTTTTTGCAGCTTTTCCAGAGCAGTTTGTTGTTTAGTGCCAATGATGGCAAGTTTACTGTAACTGGGTTTTTTGTAATCATCATGTTCACAGTCACTTGAATCAGAGGAGGAGGCATTATTTAATACCTTTGAACCTTTTGCCATGAAGCAATAGGTTGGAGCGAAGTCATCAGCATAGTCATCAGTATGGATGGTGCACTCATTTTCTTCAAGATTGAAGATTGACTTGCTGACGAACTTTGTTGCTAGTGCAAGACTAGCGTGTCCGCATTCTGAGTCTTCTCCAGAGCCTTCTTCTTCATCACATTCCTCTGATTCTGCCTCGAAATCCATTTCCTTAACAATAAGTGCCCGAGCCTTTCTGAAGCTAGTCTTCTTGTGTGAGGAGGACTTTGAAGATGAGGATTTTGAAGATTTCTTCTTCTTCTTTGAGTCATCAGAACTGTCATCCTTGTATTTCTTCTTCTTTGATTCCTTTCCCCAGCGGGGACAATCAGCAATGTATTGACCTGATTTCTTGCACTTGTGACAGGTCCGTTTCTTGTAGTCCTCAGATGCTGATTCTGATTTCCTCATGTCTCTTCTTGATGATTTACCGAACTGGCCTCGTCGTGTAAATCTCTGGAATTTCCTCACAAGCATTGCAAGCTCCTGACAAAATTCTTCAGGGTCACAACTGTTGTCATCTGTGTCTGCTTCTTCAGATGAGGAAATTGCTCTTGCCTTCAGTGCACGTGGTCTGAAATAGCTTTGTCCATATAGATCTCTCTTTTCTTCTAGCTGGAATTCATGAGTATTTAGCCTTTCGAGGATATCAGCTGGATCTAGCATCTTGTAGTCTGGTCTTTCTTGAATCATCAGAACTAGAGTGTCAAATGAAGAATCCAAAGATCTCAACAGTTTCTTCACAACTTCGTGATTAGTGATGTCTCGAGCTCCCAGTGCTTGCAGTTCATTTTATATGTCAGTGAGGTGATCAAAGGTGTCTTGGCATCTTTCATTGTCATGTCTCTTGAAGCGATTGAAGAGATTGCGAAGAATATCAACACGAGAGTCACGTTGGGTTGATACTCCTTCATTTACCTTGCACAGTCTCTCCCAGATTAGTGTTGCAGAGCCTGAGGCACTTACTCTTCCAAACTGGCCAGGGCTCAGATGACCACAGATGATGTTCTTCGCTTGAGAATCGAGTTGCTTGAATTTCTTCACATCAGTTGCAGTGACACTGGCAGAAATGATGGGGACACCATTTTCCACAATATACTAGAGATCATTGTCAATAGCTTGTAGATGCATTTGCATTTTGTTCTTCCTGAAGGGAAAGTTCTTTCCCTCGTAGGTAGGACATGCTGCAGTCACCTTAAACATGCCTGCAGTCGACATAACTAAAACTCCAGGTGGTAAACCAAAATCACACAGAAGAAGGGAGTACTTGCTCTGATACCAATTGAAAGTGCGTTATATCGACTAGAGGGGGGTGAATAGGAGATTTTTAGAATTTCATCACTGAGGAAATTCCTTTTGAGGAAATTCCTCACTGATGACTAACTTATAGCGTAAACGGTTAAGGATCAGTCGTGCAAACCTTCACATGAGCAGTATTACAGAGTGAAGATCATGAAATCAGATTGCACATTAAGCAGGCACGCAGAATTCAGATGATGATTAACTCAAGTGAAGAATTTGGGGTTGAGGAAATTCAGAGAAAGTCTTCAGCAAATTCTTCAAACAGTCACAGTGAATTTCGTCAACACATAATACAGAGAATGTAAAGAGTTGAGGAATTAGAACCTGATTCTTGGTGAAGACTGTTGTTGATGACCCAGTTCCAACTGCTGTGACAGTTGTACATCTGGTTTGGAGCGGCTTGGTATTGAAACCAAAGGACACCCAGTCCCGGGACACACAGTCCCTACCGTATTCTCCTTGAGCTAAGGACACACAGTCCTCGCCCAACACTCGTGGTAAGTCTTCAGGGCAGACTTCCAAACCCTCACAAACTCGGTCACCCGGCGATCCACAATTGACTGCTGGATTGCTCTAGACCATGACGCCTAACCGTCTGGAGGATGCACAGTCCTCAAAGGTAAAAGGCTTCAGTCCCACACAGGAACAACTTCTTCAGTGATGCTCAATCACTAGGTTTGGTTTGTGGTTTCGGTGGGTGTATTTCCTCACTGATGATTTACTCTCGAAGGCTCTGAGGAATTTGGGTTGCTCTTATGACAAGTGTCAGTTTCTAACGGAGCAGCCAACCAGCTAGTGGTTGTGGGGGGGCAGCTATTTATAGCCTGGGAGCATCCCGACATGATTTGACACTAATGCCCTTAAATAATATGACCGTTGGAGTGGATAAGACCAGTGACTTGGTGAGGCTATCGAAACGGTCGGGACCCTCAACTGTGAGAGTCCTCATGTCACTCATATTCCTCACTTGAGGCTTTTGGTAGGATTTGGCTTGGGTAGAGCATCATGAGGAAATTCATTCCATAGCGTTACTTTGACCCCCTTTAACAGTACGGTGTTCCTATTCATCAAATGCGAAGAAAGTAAAAACAGAAAGCGTAAATCTTCACGCTTCAATTTCTTTAAAATGATTTTCTTCAGGAACCACCAATCTTCTCGATATCAATATCTTCATGAGGAATATCAATTTCATCGCAGATTCCTCGTGATTCATTTCTTCAGCTTTAGACCAATTTCTTCAACTGAAGACATATATTCTTAGGGGTCGATATTCTTCAAATATCTCAAACTCCTCAATGACTTATAGATCCTGTGTACACTTATAAACACATTAGATACTTAACCTATAAGTCTTCAAACCACCAAAATCACTAAGGGGCACTAGATGCACTTACAGTGATTCCCTATGCATGCACATGAAGTCAATAATTATGTTATAAAATTACATCCTACTTATGTTGCATTATTCTGTGTTATTTATGTTTAATGTTCGCTTATGATGGTTTTTGTTCCTTGGTTGGGCGCTTCTCAATCTATTTGCTAGCCGTCACATGTACTAAGTGGGAATACTGCTTGTGCAACCAAATACTAAACCTAAAGTTCTCCCAGATGAGTCCACCATACCTACCTATATGTGCTATTTCAGCGTTGTTCTAAGTAAATTTGCAAGTGCCAACTCTAATGTTCAAAAAAAATGTTTTGTGTTCCCGTACCGCACATGAAGCGGCTAGGGGTGGCCGGTATCTTCCATGTTACATAGTTTATTCACGATATGAGTGTTTATTCACTTTTCATTGCATGAGAGTATGGTGGTATTATGGATGCCCAATCCTGAAATGCAAAGAAAAATTATTTTATGTTGTCAAATAATCAATTCCTTGGAAAGTGTTGGTATGGACGGTACCCGTGGATGCGGCTAGCTGTGGAGTGTGAAAGAATGGTGGAAAAGGGAATAAACTTTATGTTCAGTTTGGGACCCTCTTATGATTTGTTTAACACGGAAGATATTGGAAACTCTTAGTTGTTTTCGTTGAAAGGAAAAGCATACTACCCAAAATATTTCATCTCTAAATTTTTCACTTTGAGATCTCGCACCTCTACAAATCAGTGATTCCCTCTGCAAAGGTCCTATATATTTACTTTATGCAATTTTTATTTTTCAGTTTGAGTCTCCATCTTCTATTATAAAGCAGCAACTAAGGAACACTATTATCATGCTTGAGCAATGGATGTAGCTAATATTTGGGTGTGTTGCATGAATGGATCAACGATGGAGCATGATGGGTTAGGGATATCGTTCTTTAGTGTTGATAGTTTGGAAGACGTGGTTGCTTGTGGATATGCTTGAGTATTGAAGTTTTCATGTAAAATTATAGACTATTGCTTTGCATCATATACAAGTCCATATGTCCTTGCTAAAAAAGAAAAGAATATGATGAACATGTTAGGAAGCATTCCACATCAAAAATTATGTTTTAATCGTTTACCTACTCGAGGATGACCAGGAATTAAGCTTGGGGATGCGGATACGTCTGCAACATATCTATAATTTTTGATTGCTTTATGCTATTATATTATCATTCTTGGATGTTCTATAATCATTTTATAGCAACTTTATATCATTTTTTGGGACTAACCTATTGACATAGTGCCCGGTGCTAGTTGCTTTATTTGATGTTTTTTCCTTCGCAGAAAATCAATATCAGATGAAGTCCAAATGCCGCGAAACTTTTTGGACATTATTTTGGACCAGAAGTAAACTTGAGAACCAAGCAGGGGAGGTCCAGGCGGCCCACTAGGCACTAGGGTGCGCCCTAGGCCCCTGGCGCAGCCAGGTGGGTAGTGGTGGACTTGGGCACCTCCTCCCCCGCCTCTGAGCTCTATAAATACCCCCAATATTCCAGAAACCCTAAGGGAGAAGATGATAAATTGTTTTAGCCGCCACCAGTTCCAGAAGCCCCGAAATCCAATCTAGAGCATGTTCCGGAGAGGAACACGATCACGGAGGAGTTCATCATCCTCATTGGTGCTCCTCCTATGATGAATGATTAGTTCATGTTAGACCTACAAGTCCATAGGCAGTACCTAGATGGCTTTCTCCCTTGTTTTGCTTATCAATACAATGGTCTCTTGGAGATCTATTTTATGTAACTCTATATTTTGCGATGTGTTTCTTGGGATCCGATGAGTTGTGAGTTTATGATCAGATCTATGGAATTATATCCATTCATGATTATTATAGCCCTGTATTTCTTCTCAAATAATTGGGTTTTGTTGGTCTAACTTGAACTGTTTATCTTGCAATGGGAAGAGGTGCTTTGTGATGGGTTCGATCTTTCGGTGCTCAATCTCAGTGATAGAAAGAGAAATGACATGCATGTATCGTTGCTATTAAGGATAAAATGATGGGGTCTATTCCTACATCAATAGATCTTTTCTACATCATGCCATCATTTGTAAAGCATTTCTCCGTTTCTCCGTGAACTTTATACACTAGATGCATGCCGGATAGCGGTCGCTGTGTGGAGTAATAGAAGTAGATGCAGGTAGAGGTCGGTCTACTTGTCTTGGACGTGATGCATATATACATGATCATTGTCTTGGATATCGTCATAATTATTCGCTCTTTTATCAGTTTCCAAACAGTAATTTGTCTACCCACCGTTTTCTATTTTCTTGAGAGAAGCCACTAGTGAAACCTACGCCCCCCGGGTCTATTTTACGTCATCTATTTGCAAGATCTATTTTTTTATTCTCGTTTTCATTTTAATTGCTCTTTTATTTTTAGATCTATATTATTAAAAACTCAAAAATACCTTGATGCATTTTATATACCATCACTTTATTTGCATCTAGCAATCTATCCATTTACTGTTTATTTTTACCGACGAGGGATTGACGACCCCTACACGCGTTGGGTTGTGAGGATTTGTCATTTGTGTGCATGTACCGCTTACATAGTCTTGTGGATCGTCCAACTAGATTGATACCTTAGTTTCATAACTGGGGGAAATAACTGGGGGAAATAGTCTTGTGGATCGTCCAACTAGATTGCTACATCACCCTTTAAGCTTGGAGGGAAACAAACGCAAATCAGCGGGGAGTCACTGCCCACATCGGCACCGCTTGAGTCTTTGCTAAGGAGGCCTGGTTCTACGCCCTCTCTTGTTTCGGCATTTCAAACCTGGTACACCACTGGAGCTAGCTCTAATTCACTCGTGTCCATACTCCCATGCACAACTAACACAATGAGAAAGAATAGGGTTTGATACGCTTGCGCTCATGGTCTCCTGGATGTTGTTGAAGGAGCCTAATAGCCTTGTCTTCAAGCGCTTCATTGCGGTCACCTCAAAGCTTTGTCATCAGATCGCATCGAACGTCACACTTTGGAAGATCTCAGACATGACACGGTTGACACACATTTGGCATTAGACGATATGTTTTTCCAGGGCGTAAATCCTTCGTGGTACCTTCGTGGAGACATGACCGAAGAGAAACTCCAACTGTCAAACCTAAACAGACGAGGCTTTTGTCCACTTTTTGTTCGTTTGGGTCGACCAAGCGGACGCTGGCGTCCGGTTTTGCAAATGGGTCGTCTAGTCCACCCAACGCAGGCCTCGACCAAATTTCAAACTGGAACTTAAAAAAGACTACCAAACTTCGATAACTAAACATAATTGAACATAAAAACACCAGTCAAAAGACGACCTAGATCCACGTAAAATTAATTTAACGTAATGACACGTTAAAAAAGTCTCCGCCCCATGGCATGCCCTAAGCGTCGCCGTCCTCATTGTCATCGAAGGCAGTGAGGTTGATGAGCTCCGGTGCCGACCGAGCCCAGGGAACGCCGCCTCCCAGGCCTGAGAAGCATCATGCACTGACAGCACCGGTGGCTGGGGCGCAGGATGTCGGGCTCTCTCATCCGCCTCCCGCTCCCGACGCTCCTCCTCCTCCACCTGCGCCCACCGATGCTCCAGTTTCATGTGCGCCTGGGCCTAGGCGTGCTCCTCCGCCAATGCATGTGTCATCCAGTGCAGGAGATACGTTATCTCCTACTCCGACGTGGTACGAAGCAAGATGGAAGGCACGGACACCCACTCCCAGAGCTTGCCAGTCCAATGGTAGAGGTCTAGCTGGCGCTCCTCCACCTCGACCTTGGGCTCGGGAACCGCAAGAGGCGTCGGCGGAGCTAGAGGAGCAGGTGGGATGTAGTCGCCCTCTACAAACGGTGTGAGGGATTCCTCAAGGCCCTCCCAGTGCGTGTCCAGGATGGTGTAGGCCAATGCCTTCTCGTGGGCGGCATAGTAGGTAGCGTCCTCCTGTAGCTCCTGTGACTTCACCTCAGGGGTGTCGCAGTGGGACATCTGGATCAAGCTAGACGCCATGGAGGAGCTCGTGCTCCTGCTCCATGGCAAACCAAATTGATAACCCAAAAGTATAAGGGATCAATCGTAGTCCTTTCGATAAGTAAGAGTGTAGAACACAACGAGGAGCAGAAGGAAATGACATGCGGTTTTCAGCAAGGTAATTTCTACAAACACTAAAATAGCGGTAACCAGTTGTTTGATAGCAAGATAATTGCAACAAGTAACAAGTAGCAATAGGAACAATAAGTGCAGCAAGGTAGCCCAATCCTTCTGTGGAAAAGTACAGGCCGGAAGTTTCTTATAATAGGCAAAGCTTTCTCGAGGGCACACGGGAATATCATCTAGTCACTTTCTTCATGTCGGGTTAATTCACGTTTGGTACTTTGATAATTTTATATGTGGGTGGACCGGTGCTTGGATGTTGTTCTTACTTGAACAAGCCTCCCACTTATGATTAACCCTTCTCCAAGCATCCAGAACTACGAGAAAAGTATTAATAATCAATTCTAACCATAGCATTCAACATAGGGATCCAAATCAGGCCCTTACGAAATAGCGCATAAACTGGGGTTTAAGTTTCTGTTACTCCCACAACCCATCATCTAATAACTGCTCCACAATGCATTCCCTTAGGCCCAAAGATAGTGAAGTTTTATGTAGTCGACGTTCAAATAACACCACTATGGGAATCACAACATTCATATCATCAAAATATCGAACGAATATCAACTTCACATGACTACTTGCAACATGACTTCTCCCGTGGCCTCAAGTACAAAAGTAACTACTCACAAGTGATAAACATGCTCATGATAAAAGAGTTATTAAATAGCATATTGGATCTGAACATATGATTTTCCACAAATTAAACCACAAAGCATCAACTACAAGATGTAATCAACACTACCAGTCACCCCCGAGGTACCAATCTGAGGTTTTAGGACAATATTGAGCGCAAGAGATGAATTAGGGATTTGAGAGGAGATGGTTCTATTGAATATGTTGATGAAGATTTGCCTCCCCAAGATGAGAGGGTTGTTGGTGATGACGATGACCTCGCTTTCCACCTGTGGAAGGGAAGTTCCTCGATGGAACCGCTCCCCTCCGAGGGAAAAAATGCTCCTGCCCAAGTTCCACCTCGAGACGGTGGTTCTCCATCCCGAAAGTCCTCTCCTTATCTTTTCCGGGTCAAAAGTGAATATATACCAGAATATAGTCGCTAGAGGTGGGCTGGGTAGCCCACTACCAACCAGGTGGCGCCAAGGGGCCTGGCGCGCCCTGTTGCCTAGTGTACACATGGTAGCACCCCTCTGGTGCTTATTTCCTCCAATACTTCTTATTTATTCCATAAATATTCCCCGTGATGTTTCATCCCATTTGTACATGTGCAGAATAGGTATCTCCGAGTAGCTTTTTCAGGTCCAGAATTCCATTTGTCGGCATTCTCCCTCTTGGTGTAAACCTTGCATATTATGAGAGAAAAGGCATTAAATTACTCCATAAATTGGTATAATGCATAAAACGCTATAAATAACAGTAGCAAAACATGATGCAAAATGAACGTATCAACTCCCCCAATCTTAAACCTTGTTTGTCCTCAAGCGAAAGCCAATAACAAAAATCATGACCACATGCTTTGAGAGAGAGGTGTCGATAAGAACAAAATACGGACATAGTAGCATCATGCTCATTATTATAAAAGAAAATAAACTTTATAAAATACTTCATCACAACATTTTCATCATATAACTTTCATCATAAACACTTCTCATAAACAAGTAACAATTCATCACAACATCGAAGTATGACGCATAAACTCTACTGAAAACTAATAGACTATGTTTTCTTTCAAATTTGCAACACAATTCATCACATTTTTAGGAAGGATCACATATTGGATATTTTAATAAAGTCTACATACTCAACCATCATTTAGTCTTCTAAAATTGCTAACACTCACCGCATACATATGAGCAAAAGGTTTGAACCGGACACATAGAAAGATAGGGGCTTAAAGTGTCGCCTCTAAACGTATTCCCCTCAAGGGTGATGTCAACAATAATAACTCATGACCACTCACATTCAGTTAGATGTGTATATATATATATATATATCTTGATCTCTCCCCACCACATGATGCTTGCAAAATAGAAAATAAAAAGGAGTAGAGAAGAATACTTTGACTCTTGCATGAAAGTAAATACAGAAAAGTACAAGATAGGCCCTTCGTAGAGGGAAGCACAGATTGTCATGCGCCTTTTAGTTGTATGCCAAATCCCTTAGTGCAAAGGAATGTTACGTTATATTGCCCCTTATGATGGCAGCCTTTATTATGCGTTTTATCGCTTTTATTATCGACATCACAAGTTCGTACAATGCTTAATTTCCCTTACACTAAATGACCGAACACGTTTAGAATCATTTTTTATTGCCTTGTGCACCAATGACAACTTACTTGAAGGATCTTACTCAATCCATAGGTAGGTACGGTCGACTCTTAAAACACGGATTTGGATTTAAGGTTTATGATGCACAAGTAGTATCCCTACTTAGTGCAGAGTTTTGGCTAGCAAAGATATTGGGCAAGCACCACATGTTAGAGGATCTATAACAATATAACTTATATGTGTATGTGAACAAACATAAATCATTAGGTTGTCTTCCTTGTCCAACATCAACTTCTTTGGCACACTATAATTAATCGGAGCTCACAATCACACAAAATTCCAAGGATAGTGCATTTGCATGTAAATCTTCGCTTCCCTTGTTAATTCTTTCATATGTTGCATCACCGACCAATGTTATGTTTTCAACCTTCAAAAAAATTTACCACTTATACTTTTCCTTATGTGGTGTCACTACTTACCATAATATTAGCATATGATCTTTTTCATTATTTTTCTTTATTTTGATTACAACAAGAAAGTAAAGAAGAAAAAAACTCAAACTAAACTTTATTATATAACACCCACTCGATTACATAGGTTAATATTCAAATGCCCATTTGAATATTTTAAGCACCACCTTACAAAAATCCTAGTGGATTCAAATCAACTCCAAACTCATAGATTCCAATTGCTAGAGTCTTCTAATATCATGCACTATTTTTGAAGCATTAGTCAACATTTTTTATGGCATGATTCTGTTGCAATAAAAAAATAGCTCATTTTTTCTATTTATCCAATGTTTGAAAATACCTAGAATATTCATATCCACTCCAAATCCAGTGAAACAACTTCCTAAATGTTTCTAAAATCATGCTCTGTTAAATGAGTGCCTCCACTCATTTTTAGCAGAATGTTTTCTATAGGCTTCTTAAAGG